>NC_056738.1:412618012-412753012 GCF_019279795.1 Protopterus annectens | reverse complement strand
TGTCAACACCAACTTAAAAATTATACAAAATGATGTTTTGCTCTCAGAAACAAGTAAACTAATTATTCCCACCTGTCCCCACAACAGCATTGTTCCCAAAGTACACCTCTGAACACTTACTAATTACTAAATCAAGAAAGATATGCATTCCCAGGCAAAGAGAGATCAGGTACCTTCCACTGTAAGTCGTAGACTCTTTTTCCTTTCCCAGTGTGACATTAAGCAACTGAGACCTACAACTTCTGCTCCAGAAAATAACCTACTGAGAAACAAGAGGAGTACAAGAAGTAACTGACCTCTGAATGGATCAATGCTTCCACAACATGCTTTCCCATTCAAACCAAAGATTAACAATAAATGGGGCACTTTAGAAAACCTGGCTCAAGGATGTCAGAATGGAAGTCTCAAAAGTTACCAGCGTCTTGCACCAACCTTTAGACTTTCCCATCTAATAGAGTTTTTTAAGTTACTGATCATTTGCAAGTACCGATAGGAAACGGACCTGCCCATGAATACTATTTGCAATTAACACAGATACACAGTTATTTCTGCTTCACTTTACCTTTAACAGCTATGCTTGGACCGGATTCCTACTTGCAGAATGCGGATACTCCTCCTTTCCTGTGTCACAAAGAAAACAAAACATGCTGGTGGTATTTTGGGAGATAAACCACATTTACACCATGGAATTTCAGACGTTGTAGCACTGACGCAGCATCCTCTTTGGTTGGCAGCTGCCGCAAGTTGTGGGTGGGCTGTAACTTTTTTAAGCCCTCCCACTCTCAAAAAGGCAGTTAGGCATTGCCTCATGAGTGAATGCATACCACTGCCCAGTGTTGTACCTGTAATGTAAGTGTAATTGTAGAGAGTTTTCTTCCCAGGACTCCAATGAAAATAGGCTTTAGTTTGGACAAGTCAAACATTTTGGTAACCAAAATTTACATAAATATTGCGAAAAAATAAACAATTATACCCTAAAATGATGCACAAGTTTGCTCAGGTTGAATATGTTCAGTCCCAAGTCACTTACACAACCTGACAGAAAGCTGCTAGACCTTTGTACAGACAAACATTAACATTTAAATTTAACCTGTTCCTGATTTGCATCATTGTGTGAAAGGTGAACAGCCACTGTCAATACAACAACCTTAAGTAACCCAGTTGTGGACTATGAGACCTTTATACAGACAACCTCTTAGGTCAGGTAATAGTAGCATTTGCATATGTCCTTCTTTAAGCACAGCAAGCGAGCACTTACAATGCATTTTACTTGACAGACAGCACCTGGGACATAAATCCATTCTCAAAAATGCCCACTGACTAACTACTCGTGCAAGATGTACACACCCACTTGCTTAAAGAAACACTCCCTCTTTTTTATAAAGCCAAATTATTCATAATGGATCACTCCTATGGCAATTATTTTGCTACAGGATTCCTGAATAGGTTTAATTACAACGCTAAAACAGCACGTCTTGTTTTATAGTAGCCTACAGCAGGAATGGGGAGGACACATGGGTATATAAGTTGGTGGTGCTTTAATTTTTCTGTTTCCCATTAGTGAATTAGTAAGATTCAGAGTAAAATTGTTGTTTTAAGATGTGACTGCTGGATACTAGAGTCATCGGAAGATGGCTTCACACCATGTTGTATTTTGTGGCAGAGAAAGCTGATTGGCTCTTCCGATCTGTTCCGGATGCATTCTCTGATTTACAGCTGTTGGGTTTGCTGTGCATATCCCTACACTGTATTCAGTGCAGCCATGATGCTGATGTCAGCGGTAGTGAAAAATTGTAAATAAAAAAAATACAAAATGGGATTTAAAGGGGCCCCTCGGGAATTTGTGGTACCCCATTATTTTGCCCTCAAAACCGGAAAATACTGAGGAATTTGGTATGGCTGAGAGGTATGGCAGACAGAAACAAAGCTCATGAGGTGTATCCTGATATCCATTTGGAGAAGCTGCAACAACCTGGTTATAATGAGAGAGAGAGAGAGAGAGAGAGAGAGGTAAGATTGCAATACTTTACAGTACATCGAAATTTACCTGATTCACATACTGTCAGTTACAGAATGAGAGATAGAGACAGAGAGAGTGTGAGTGAGTGTGCTTCACAGCTGTGAAAGCTATAACACATTTAATGCTGCCAGACATGCTTTTGTAGTAAAATGGAGCTTTAGCTGCTCCAATGTACAAGACACAGATGTACAAAAAAGTAGGAACATATAGTGCTTTATAGTTCACAAACCTACCTCACAAATAGCAACCAAATTTGATGCCAAATCAGCTATAATACAATTAGTGCTGAAGCACGCACGAGCGCATACACACACACACACACACACACACACCCACACACACACCCACACACATAAAGAAGTGCGTTAGTCCAAAGTGTTTTTACACTTTTTAAACCTATTTCAGGTTCTTGCTTCTATGTATGCTGTAGTGCAAGACCAGAGCTTGCTATGACCTGTGGCTCACAGTCACAGTGGCAGTCAAACAGGGCCAGCCAGAGTTCGACCTGTATCTCATAGTCACAGCCTGACAGGGCTCGCCCTCAAGCCTGACTTCCTTAATAAAATTGAAGCACCTTTCTTATGTCAAAAAGTTGCTTAGCAAAGTTGTCTTGTTCCCCTACTGGTAGCATAACCATGGTAGTCAATCTACTACACAGTGATGAATACATAGGAAATCCACACTTATATGACTAGCATGGAAAAATGAAAATTATTATCCTTGTAACTTGTCAGTAATACTACTCCCCCATAAGTACAGTGTCAAACAAAATAATGTCAAGAAAGTTTCCTTGAAAGTTGACATTTATAGGAAGTTTTAACACCCAAACCAGTTAATATGTGACTCTGTGGTTTAGGAATGAAGTGAAAACAAATGGACTGACAAAGACTAATAATATCACACTTAAATTATTAAAAAAAAAAAAAAAAAAATGATATGACATGAAGTGCTTTCATCCCTATACATTCAGGACTGCATCAGAATAAATCAGTGTAAACAAATTCATCCTTCAATATCCACCATCAATAAAATCCATTAATTAATGCATTATATAGAAAAACAGTCAAAGTCAAACAACCATTTTCAATTCATTTTCTTAAAACTACATTATACTCTTTCAGTTCAAATCAAAAAAATCTTTTATCACATTAAAACCTTACTAACATAAAACTATTTTTCATTTGAAAATTCAGGATCATCCAATTGTGACCTAACATTCTGAAAAATTGTTATAATTTATCTGTACGCAATTTTAAAACATGTTGTACAGAAATACAATCATTTAACCCAGGGTGAGTAAAGGCCTTTAAATTAAAATGCCAAAACAGTTCCTTATGCTCAAGTCTGCTCTCCCAATCTCTTCTCCTGGGATTTATTTTCACTTCTTCCAAAGTACCAAATTTAAGTTCATTATGTGAACATACAAATAGGGGATGGTTACAAAGGGCATTGTTAACATTCTTTTCTTTATATTATGTGTTCACATATTCTTTTTCTAAATGTACTTTCAATTTTCTCTATATAACAATCACATTTCATGCATAAAGCTAAATATACCATCCACACACTTCCACGGTTACCTTTTTTTAGGGAAACTTTTGTCTTCATCATGTTACTAAGCATAATAAATTCACCTTCTTAAATATACTGACACTGGTTACAAGAACCAAATTTAGCAGTTATTTGCCTAGTTTCCACTCCTATTTTCAGTATGCTTTTATTTACTTCATATATACCCTTTAAATTCTGCCCTGTTTTAAACACAAATTTAGGTTCTGTACCTACTATAACTGCAACAGCTGGGTTAAATTTCACAGCATTCCAAATTTCTACATGGTGTATCTTTCACTTTTCCTGAGGCATTGTTAAATTCAATTACCATTGCCCTATTGTACCTAATTATTTTCATCACTATGGATATTTCCAGGGAAGACCCTGATTTTCTTTTGTAAGGAACCTTTGTGGTCTCTCCAATTGCTGCAGGTATTTGGAAAGGAACATACCAAAGGGAGTGTTGTACTCTATTATTGGCCTGATGAGGGAAGAGTACAGGGGGATATAAATTTTTTTTTTTTTTTTTTTTGGGAGGCAATGACCTTACTTATGACATGAGGAATATAAAATGCCCTTCTTACCACTGTGAAGACATGGTGATCAAAGTTAAGGTTGCTGTCGACCTGTGTGCCTAGATCTCTCACCACTGACTGTGTGCTTAGGGTATTGCTATGGATGTGGTAGTTTGCAGGGAACATCACCCTTGCTGCATTAATCTGTGTAAGACCTTCTTGCAGGATGTTGATGTTGTTAGGGGTTTCAATGATCACTCCCAGTTTGCGGTCATCAACAAACTTTGTCAGCTACAGTCCTTTAGTTTTAGCCTGTACCTTGAAGAAGTAGATTCCGAACAGTAGAGGTTCCAGAACTGATCCTTGTGGAACACTGGTTACAGGCCTGCTGGAGGAGGTGGACTCCCCTATTTTGACCTTGAGTTCTGTCAATGAGCCAGTTTGCAACCTACTTGACAATACATGGGTTGATACCCAGTTTTTTTTTTTCTTTTAATTTCTCCAAGTCTTTTGGGCTTCTAATACCATGACTGGAATGGACCCCATTCTGAAGTCAAAGTACGATTAAAGTTCATGAAATTAGTATTATTCCAGTCTTTGATGTCAGCCAGAAATGCTCTTCGCAGCACCTGCAATGTGCCCAGTAATGACTCCTCCTGCAATTCATATGGGTTACATGTATTGGTAACGTATCTAAATACGACTTTAGATTCTTTTTGATAAAACCTGTTGTTCCTGCTACTATTGGAACTGTCTGGGTATCTTTCTTCCACATTGCTCTTGTTTCTGCCTGCAAATCCAGATATTTTATGACTTTGCGTCTCTCTGTATGCAAGACACTGTAGTCACTGGGTGTGGCGATTTCAATGATCAAAGCGACTTTTGTCTTCTTTTCATGGACCACTTTATCCAATTTTCTAGCATCTTTTGAACTGCTGGTAATGGGTGATCCCATGTGACATAGACCATCATTTTCTGTGATGCTTTGTGGCTCATGTTTTCAGTGTTTTTCAGTCACTTCAGTACCATAATGTTTGCACAATCACCAGTGCAACAGTCTTGCCATATTATTATGCCTTTCAGTATACAGTCCTTCTGCCATTAGTATGTCACAACCAGCAACAAGGTGTGCAGCTGTTTCCAGTTCTGTTTTACAACACCTACATTTGTCCGTTTCTCCCACATGTTCAATGGACTTTGTAAACCAATGTCTACGTAGCCCACTATCTTGGCCTGCCAATATTAACCTTTCATCTCTTGGTTTGAATTTGCCTCTCCTTTAACCATTCTTGAGTACGATCCTGATCAACACGAGGTTCTTCCAAAAGTTTTCTATACTTACAATTATATTTATGCATTTTCCACATTTCTTGCCTTCCCATCTGTCCTTCACCTTATATTCTTTCTTTTGTTTTTTGGCACATTCAGTTTCCTGATTTTTATCTACTTCTGGTTTGATTTCCATTCCTGCATGATGCCAATATGCTTCTGCTAGATTAAGCAGAGAAGTCATCTTAGATTAATTCTCCTCATGTTTCAAAACTTTCACTACTTTTGGATCTTGTGAGGCCAGCAGATATGTGTGCAGTCCCATGATTGCAGATCTATATATGTAATCAACTTCAAGGAGGCCCATCCCTCCTTCGGAACAGGGAATATATAATCTTGGTATGCACTGATATTTATATATCATTTGGTGAGCATGAAGCATCCTTCTTGTTTTCCTGTCTAATCTATCCAACACCTTTTGGAGCCAGTCAATCATGCTAAAACTGTCAGTTAGGACAGGAAGAGCAAACTGGTTTATAGCTTGAATTTTGTTCCTAGATGTCAACGCTGTTTTCAGAATTAAGTCTTCTAAAGTATTCCTTACTAAGTTTTATTCAATGTTTGTGTTTTATTATTGATTCTTCATCAGTTCCCAAATATTTATACACTCCATCGTGCCCAAGTTCTTTTACATCACATTCTTGTCCCAAACTGATGTTTTCTTGGTGCTGCAGTTTTCCTGCTTTAAAGGTTGCTTTTGCACATTTATCAAGACCAAATGACATGACATTCTTATATCATCTGCAAAAGTTTTGACAACTTGCAGTTGTGCTTTCAGTTCATCTGATGAGCTATACAGTTTTAAATCATTGATAAAGAGAAGATGAGAAGTCTTTACACTTTGTTGTTTCTTAGGGGCCAAATTACAGCCATGGCCTAAGCTGTTAAGTAGACAGCTTAATGGGGTAAGGGCACGAATATCCCCCTTTGACTGTTTATCCCTGGAATAATAATTTTTCCTTTTTCATGGCTTAATTGCAAAGTGGTCTACCACTGTTTAATGGTCACTGTAATGTAGTCAATCAGTGTAGGATTTTAAGCACTCCTTTATCCATGAATGTGGGATACTATCAAATGCTTTTTTGTAGTCAATCCATGCCATACTTAAGACTCTTCCTCTTTTTAAAATTCTCCACTATGACTTTAATAAATGTCCCTTTGTTCTATGTGACTTTTATTGTCCTTTTGTTCTAGTGCCATAATTGAGTTTTCTTCTAAATGACTATAAACTCTCTCGGCATCAATTCCAGTGTATAGTTTATACATTGTTGGAAGGCAAGTTATCTTGGTCTATAATTTTTAGGGTAGCATGCAGGTTCACTCTTAAGTAGGAGCATTGTTTTTCCTGTTGTTAGCCAGGATGGTGTCTGTTTGGGATGCCCATATAAATAGTTCTTACCCAAGGCTAAATCTCTGAGCAAAGATGTCAATACTTTTAGCCAGATGTTAGGTACATCTGAGCCTAGGGTTTTCCAATTAGAGGCTTTTCTTAACTTTGTTTCAATCTCACTGGCTGTTACTTCACCCCATTTCATATCCTGTGCATTTAAACTTCTTATTCTTTTACTTTTTCAAGCCATTTAGCATCTTTGTTATGTTCCGCAGGATTTTCATAAATACTTTAAAATGTATCTATTTTTTCTTGTTTTGGTGGTCTTTCAATTCCTTTTACTTTGTTTCCCAATTCTCTACAAAGCTTTTCTGGATCATCAATAAATTGCTTATTTTGTACTTTTCCTTTATATTTACCTGCGTATCTTCTAAGTTTTTCCACCTGTGCTGAGAATTTTAGTTTGCATGACAGATCCTGATCTGTTCTAATACTGACATTGCTTTTATCACGTCTATCTTTCTAAGTATTTCTGTTGATCTGTTCCCCCTTCTATACTCTAACCATGATACTTCTTATCTTAAATGCTTTATGTTTTTCTCTATTCGATACTTCCATGATGGTATTCGATTTCTCCCCTTCCTTTCCCTCGCTACCCTGTGTTCTTGTGGTAGAACTTTATCAGTTATTAATTTAGCTGCACAGTAATATATCCTGTTTACTTCTGTTATATCGCATGATCTCTGGACAGTCCTTCTTAATATGTGTATCTCTCTCTATTAAGTCAAGCAACTCTTCTCTTAACTAGTTTTCTTCTAAACTGATTTTCTATTTCCTGTGGGCCTTCTACAAAAAGTTCTGTAGCATCTTTCCTGTGGCACATTCTCTTCAATTTCATCCTGTGTCATCTGTTGTTCTGTTATAGGGGAATTCACTGGCCTATCACTCCTTAACATTGATTGCGTCAGAGTTTCCTGTTCTTTCCCTTGCTGTCTTGCTTCAAGTGAACGTTTACACTGGCTTCCTGTGGAAGGCTCTAAAATATCTTCATATAGCACCTGACCAATTGCTTCCCATTACACTGGTTTCCCCTTTACACTGAATCCTTGACTTTGCAGGTACTCCATAACCTGTTTCTATTTCTTTAACTTCTCCATTACTAATCTCCTTTTCTGCTTTTCCTCTTTGCCTTCTTATTTTTGTATTGTAAAGTTTTCCATGTTCAGATTCATTTCCCTGCATTCTTATTCAAATATCTTTAGCGCTGCTCTTTTAGTATTGATTAATTTTGCTTTCTCCTTTGCACAGATATTACACCATTTTAAATCTTTTTCTTTCCCATGTCCATATTTCTTCTTCAGATGTTTCCTGATCTTCCTGTTTCTCTTTACTCTGGGGACTCATTCCATTATGCTGTAATATAACCGGTGTTAGACCTTCTACACCAAATCCTTCACTTCGCAGGTGCTCCATGACTTCAACTTCTATTTTTTTTAACTTCTATCTTACTGATCTTATTTTCTACATTCCCTCTTTGCGATATTTTTTTACTGCGAAATTTTCCATATCTAGGTGCCTTTGCCTGTATTTCTCTTCAAATATTTTTGGGGATGCCTTCTTTATATTGATTAATTTGGCTTTCACCTTTGCATAAATATTGCACCATATCAAATCTCTCTTTCTTTTCCATGTCCATATTTCTTTTTTATACTTGTCAAAAATCTCTAGGTTTTGTTGTTTATAGATCTAAGCTGGGTGAGTTCATCAATGATGCCTGAGTGGGGATTGCATCAAAGGCCTTGGCCAAGTCTAGGCAGGCTGTATGCACAGATATGCCCTCGTCTAGGGCTTTGGTGACCATCTCGAAGATGTCTACCAAGTTTAACAGACATGAGCTCCCCCGGACAAAGCCAAAAGTACAGTTTTGTACCCAACATAAATGTAGATGTTCGAGTGCATACACTGCTGCAGTCATTACACTTGGGTTATCCTGCCGTCAGGTGGTTCCCCAGTTGGCCTGAGTTCCAAAGTCTTGGTCCGGCGTCGGTTGCTGTCGCCTCCTCCCTGACGTCAGTGCGACAGGGGTATACAAGATGCAGCCAACACCATTTTCTTCAGTTTTTCTTGTCCCAGATGTCAGGTGCCACTAAATAGATAGGCAATTCCAATTGCTAGTAAAACATACATAAGAAAAGCAAAAAAACAACTTCCAGCTAACAGCAAATACTCCCCATAGGTAGTAAAGGGTAGAGGACATAGGTACGTACCAGCCAGTAAGAGGGGAAGGAGGGAGGGTAACCTGGACTGCAGCAGTGTATACACTCGAACATCTACATTTATGGTAGGTACAAAACTGTACTATGTTCATCGTGTTACACTACTGCAGTCATTACACTTGGGTAGAATCCCAAAGCTGAGGTAGGGTGGCTGGTTCTATAAGGCATTAGGGGTGGCTATAAGGCCCTGCAGCACAGCAGTGGCGAAGCCAGCTCTGGATTTAGAGTATAGAGGCAGATGGTAATGCTTGGTGAAGGTATGTACAGAACTCCAAGTTGCTGTTTCCAAAATATCCTTGGTAGGTACTCCCCTGAGGTAGGCAGTTGAAGTGGCTGTTGCCCTGGTGGAGTGAGATCTAATGCTGCTAGGTACAGATTTTCCATGGTATGTGTAGCAGAAACGTATACAATGTTCTATCCATTTTGAAATAGGTTGTTTTGAAATGGCTTTTCCCTGTGCTCCTGCAGCATATGCTACCAATAATTGCTCAGATTTTCTGAAAGCTTTGGTTTTGAACAAGTAGAAGCATAACTGCCTGTGAATGTCCAAAGAGTGCAGTAGTCTCTCCCCTTTATTCTGTGGTTTAGGATAAAAAGTTGGCAGGTGAATAGTTTGGTTTGGAGCCACACTGGATACCACCTTTGGCATAAACATAGGGTTAGTTCTTAAAGACATCCTGTCCTGGTGGAAAATGAGGAACGGTTCCACTGCTATTAGTGCCTGTAATTCTGAAACTCTTCATGCTGATGTTATTGCCAGGAGCAGAGCAGTTTTCCAAGAGATATATTTTAATTCTGCTGTGTTAGCTGGCTCAAAAGGAGGTAAAGTTAGTTTTTCCAAAACAAAGTTGAGGTCCCAAGTTGGAGTAGGTGCTCTATGGGGCGGTCTTATGTTTTTAGCCCCTCTGAGGTACTGTTTTAACAGAGGATTAGAGAAAATTGGTGGATCCGTGTTGTAATGAGCAGAGATGGCAGAGGAGTGGATCTTGATGGATGAGAAGGAGAGGCCTTTGTCCAGCATCTCAGTTAAATATTGTAGTATCTGAGGAATGTTTGGGACAAGAGGGTCAAGGCTGTGAGCTTGGTTCCAGGCATAGAATCTCTTCCATTTATCCGAATAGGCTTTCCTGGTACTAGGCCTTCTGGCCTCCAGAATAACATCCATAACAGCTTTGGAGAGAGGCACTGCTTGCTTGACTAAGGAATCTTCCATGCAGCTAGGTTTAAGGTCTTTAGCTAGCTGTGTAGTATTTGATTGTTGTGCTGAGTCAGCAGATGTGGGATTTGAGGCAAAATCCAGGGTGGTTCTTGCTAAGCTCCTTAAGATTGGGTATCAGTGCTGGCGTGGCCAGTCTGGTGCAATCAGGATCATCTTTGGCTCTTCTTGCCTGGCTTTTATGAGTACCTTTGGCAGGAGAGGTAGTGGTGGGACAGCGTATACTTGTAGGTTCTCCCAGCTGAATGAGAGGGCATCCACTTTCCATGATTGTGGATGGTAACTCCTTGTGCAGAATTTTTGTAGCTGGCAGTTTATTGGGGATGCAAACAGATCTATGTCCGGGCTCCACCATTTCTGTGTTATCATTCTGAATATTTGTGGATTCAATTCCCATTCGTGGGGATCCATGATGTTTCTGCTTAAGTCGTCTGCCATGGCAGGAATTGCTTGCAGATGAACTTGAAGGTTTATAGCTGTGTTCCACAAGGTCATGGCTTGCCGCATAGGGGGTAGGAGTGAGTGCCCCCTTGCTTGTTTATGTACCACATAACTGTGATGTTGTCTGTCTTTAGCAGTAGTTGTCCTGGATGCAGCAGGTCTTTGAAAGCTGTAAGGGCATTTTGTACAGCTAGCATCTCTTTTTGATTGATGTGAAGATGCCTTTGTTCTGCGGGCCACGTGCTCTGAATACATTTGCCTGCCATGTGTGCTCCCCAGGCGTAATCAGATGCATCTGTTGTCAGTGTTTGCCTGGCTGTGGGTTGTGTGAAAGGCTGTCCCTTGTTGAGGTGACAAGCTTGAGCCCACCATTGAAACTCCTGTTGAAGGCAAGGGATTAGTGGTATAACTGTTTCCAAACTTTGACAGTGTTGAGACCATACATTCTTTAGGTACCATTGTAGTTTCCTCATATGCAGTCTGGCATATGGAATTAGTAGTATGCAGGATGCCATGTAACCCAAAGCCTGCAGAATTTTTCTTGCAGGGAGTTGGATCTTTGTTGCCATCATTTGAAAGTATTGAGTCAGTTGTCCTTGCTTGTCTGGCGTGGGATAAGCCATCTGGGCCATTGTGTTCAAGCTAGCACCCAAGAATATAATCTCTTGTGAGGGTAGTAGTTTTGATTTCTTTTCGTTTACTGTGTACCCCAGACAACTTAATAACTTTTTTACAAACGCCAGATGCTTTAGAAGAATGTCCTTGCTCTCTGCCTGAATCAGGCAGTCGTCCAGGTACGGATAAATTTGAATTCATTTCTGTGTGCAAAATGCAATTACTGGTGCCAGGCACTTTGTGAAGACCCTGGGCGCAGTAGAGAAGCCAAAGGGCAGTGCAGAGAATTGGTAGTGCATTGAACCAGCTATGAATCTGAGGTATCTTCTGCAGTTTTGTCTGATAGGGACATGCAGGTATGCCTCCTTGAGGTCCAAAGTCACGAGCCAAGCTTTCTTGCCCAGCATGGGAAGAAGCTGCTGTAGTGTCAACATTTTGAATTTCGGAACATCCAGGTAAGTGTTTAGAGATGAAAGATCCAGAATGGGCCTCCAGGCTTTGTCCTTTCTGGGTACCAGAAAGAGTCTTGAGTAAAATCCTTGTCCTTGCTCCTGTGATGGTACCTTTTGAATAGCTCTCATATCCATGAGTGCTGTAATTTGTTTTTGAGCCTCTGCCCATTGATTTGGTGGCAGATTTGGCATTCCTTTTAACCTTGGCAGAGTGTGAAAGTGGAACCTGTAACCTTGAAATACAATGTTGAGAACTCATTTGTCTTTGGTGATCATTTGCCAATTGTGGTAGAAGAGTGCCAGTTTTCCTCCCAAGGGGGCTGCCAAGAGGGATTTGTTTGGCAGCTGTAGTGGGAAGTCATTGGGGCTGCTTTTTATATGGTTGGGGCCTGTCTTCCCCTTCTCTCTGGCCTGATGCAACCCATTGTTGAGGCCTGTAAGGACCTTGTGTTTGACCTCTATCTCTTGGGCGTCTGTGTCTTCCCCCTTGAGGTCTGTCTGTAATTGGAAAGGACCAATTATTAGTTGGCCAGTTTCTGCTAAATCTAGGAGGCTGAACCTGTAAGAAATCCTTCACCGTTTGCATAAATTTTGCCTTATCCTCCATTTTCTTTAATACCTCTTCTGCCTTAACTCCAAATAACACATCCTGCTGCAAAGGTGCATCCAATAATTTTGCTTTAACATGATCTGGTAACGTATGTTCTTTTAACCAAGCATGTCTTCTAATGACAGAGCTTGTAACTGCTGCTCTGCAGGAGGCCTCTAGAGAATCAAAACCACATTGCAAAGTATGCTTTCCCACTTGTTCAGCTGCATGCAATAAATCCTGCATTTCTTTAAAATTAGGAGGATCTGATTCTGGAAGCATTTTTTGTTTTAACTGAGACAGTAAAAATTGCTGATGTTTTAGCATGTGAAACTGGCAGTTTAAGGCTCTCATTGCTAAAGTTGCAGACGTATATACTTTCTTTCCTCATCTGTCTAATGCTCTGGAATCTCTGCCAGAGGGAACTGGATTCCTGGCTGATGAGGCCTTAACTCCTTTGGGTCCCTGAGAAATAGTTTCAGGGTCAGCTACAGGGCTTTTATACAGAAATTTATGCGAGTCAGGGACTCTGTAGTATCTGTCAGGTTTAACAGGGGCTGGAGGTAAGGAATCAGGATTTAAGCTGGATTCAGTATACACATCATTCACAATATCTAACACTGGCAGAATAGCAAGGGGTCTGTGTTGAGGTAATAAAAGGAAGTCTCTGAGCCTTTTCTTGGATTCTGAGTAATCCTGGCCTTCCCAGTGGAAATGCTCCCTCATGGTATGTAGGGTTTCCCCAAAGGAGTAGTCCTCAGGCGGTGAGGCTGATGGAATTGATTCCTCAGCATCAGAATCCTCATAAGGGGGTAAAGAGGTCTGAGGATGAATCAGAAGAGATGGACACCTGGTCGGATGAGTCATAGTCTGCATCCTGTTTAGGCCTTTTATCAGGAGGGGGGTGGGACCCCCTGATCAGAGTGATTAGGTCTTTGGCCATTTTGAGCATTTGTTTCTTAGGCAGGAGGCCTGTCCTGGAAATGCTGTATTTGTTTCTTTGATTTTAAAGGAGGCTTAGACTTAGCTGAGGGTTTAATGCTTAACTGAGTAGGTCTGAAGGCACCCTCTGAAGCTGTGGGTTGCTCAGTTACTCCAGATCTCTCTGAAAGGTTAGTCTCGGTAGGCTGAATAACTTGTGCGTCTGAAGGCCCAGCCATCTCCACGTGGGAGTCAGAAGCGGCCTGTGGTTCTACAGAAGCAGTCGTCAGGGGCTGCGAAGGCGCCTTGCTGAAAACCGGAGAACCGGTGACTGGCCTAGAGTCTTCGTCGTCAATTTTGGGCCTCGGATGCCTATCCTTGTCTTTGCGCTTTTTGTGTATTCCGGTCGTCGGAAGTTCCGACGACATCGTATAATTGAATTTTCTACCAAAACAATGTCGGGCAAAATCAAACAGACATTTAATAGTGCGCTTGTTAAACCTAGCACAAAACCGACAACCAGTGATGTCGTGGTCTGGGCCTAGGCATGGGATACAATAGGAATGGAAATCCTTATGAGGTATTTGCTTCCCACAAGAAATACAGTTATTAACTTTTACTGACATCGGTCTGAGGCAAGGAAAAGTTTCCCCAACGGGGTACTTAGCTTTGTAGAAGACTTCGGTTCTGGATTCGGAATGAAAATCTCAGGAGACGGCTGACCGGCACTTGCCAACTGCTTTTGCTTCGGGCACCGCGCGGCAAGAAAGACTGAAGAAAATGGCATCGGCTGCATCTTATATACCCCTGTCACACTGACGTCAGGGAGGAGGCGACAGCAACCGACGCCGGACCAAGACTTTGGAACTCAGGCTGACTGGGGAACCGCCTGATGGCAGGATAACCCAAGTGTAATGACTGCAGCAGTGTAATACGATGAACATCTGGGTGGGGTTGAGCATTGGGAGATTTCCTACATCTTTGTTAATCCGGTCCATGATGATTCGTTCCATGGCCTTGCAGATAAGGCTGTTCAGGCTAATGGGTCTATAGTTCCTGAGGTCTGTGGATGCATCCTCTTTGTGGAAAGGGATGATAGTAGCAGTTTTCCATTCCACTGGGATGAAGCCAGTGCTTAGGCTGTGACTGAAAAGCATGTCAAAAAGCGTGCCCAATGGCGATGCTAATTCCTGTTTTAAACTATGTACAACACAGCCCGGGATGTTGTCTGGTCCCACAGAGGCTGTATTTTTGGCCTTGGAGAGGGTGCTTAATACTTGCTCCTTGGAGATACTAGGTGGGGGGGGTCAGGTGTTAGGGATGCTTTGGGGTATATGTGTTGGGGACAGGGGAAAGAAGTTTTCACTGCACCTGTCAGCCAGCAGGTTTGCTATATCCACAGATTCTGTATATGTAGTACCACTAACTACAAGTTCAGGGCAAATTTGAGCCTTACCTTTGAGGTTACAGATGTAACTAAAGAACACCTTGTGGTTATCCTTAAGTTAGGGAAGCTAATTTGGATTCGTAGTTAGGTTTGGAGGACTTCACTAGGAGTCTTATTTGCTTGTTTAAGTTGAGGAGTGAGTGTTTCCAGTTCTAAGACAGTTCCTTCCTACTGTTACACAGCAGTTTCTTTCCCCTTCTGTACAGCCTGTTAATGGCAGATGGCCACCAGGCAGGTTTGTTTTTTCTTGAAGATCTTGCTTTGGTTCTATCAAGTATGGTAGAGTCAATACAACTGTACAGGTGCTCGTATAAAGCATTGGTGTATAACTCAGCACAGATGTCAATTCCATCATTGGGGTGAGGAGCTATGAAGCTATTTATGCTGTCATGTAAGAGGTTGTAATTGACCTTGGAGAAGTTTTTTAGTCTAGCTGTTGGTAAGTGAAGGTCTTGTGTTATAGTTACTTCAAGCGAGACTGATTTGTGGTCATATCTTACCAGGGATGGCCACACACTGGGGGTGGTGCAGCGGTCTCCCATGTTGTTGACCATTAGATCCAGTATGTTTAAGCCACTTGTAGGTGTGTCAACCAGCAATTCCAGGGCAATGGAATTAAAGGCCAGGAACCTTTGGGCAAGTGAGTTAGAACACGTAATTTACTCAGTCAATGGATGAGTAATTAAAGTCACCCAAAACCAGGGTGTTTCATCATATCTTGATTGACTCAAGTAGATCCAAGTAAGCTGAGTGAATGTATTGATTCATGAAGGGAGTCCTATATCTGGCAATGACCTGAAGAGGGGGTCTTGCCTACAATCAGTTGCACCCGAAGTAATTCAAAGGAGTCGTGCTGTTTAACCAATCTAGAGGTGTATTTATCTTTACTGAATATGGATACACCACCTCCTTTAGTTTTCATACCTTCAGTTAAGGTCTGAACGTGTGGAAGGGAATGTAACTTAGTACAGCTGGGGTGCTCTCCACAGCCTTAAACCAGGTCCCGGTGACTGCACAAATGTCAGCATCTTCCAAGGTGAGGACTGCTTCCAGTGAGTGCAGTTTCTGGTTTAGACTCCTAGTGCTTAGCAGCATAACCTTGAGGTTGTTTTTAGAAGGTATTTTTATGTTGAGAATCTTGTTCTTGTGACATTGCCTAAAAAAGGCACTATGGGGGTGGTAACAGCCTTAGCCAGTAACTGAAATCCCAGGGGGTGACAGATGAAGACCATCTCTGGCAAAGAATCGAGGTCTGTCCACCATGTCACCCCAGGCTGACAGATACTAGACCCCCCTTTGAATGACACCAGAAACTAAGCCAATTGTTGAAGTCAATATTTTTTTTATTTGTATTGAGGTATCATCCCAGGTGAAGGTAAAATACTGCTTAAGACTAGAGACATACCTGCCTCAGACACATACCCAGAGAGCTCAGTCATGTCTCTCTTCATATAGTCCAGTGAGGTATGTCTCAAGTCATTCACATCAACATGAACTATGACAGAGTCATAACAGTGCCTGTTGTTGCGAGACTTGAGTACATGTGTGATGTGGCGGATCCTTGCACCTGATAGACAGCTGACTGTGACTTTTTCCTTATCCAACCTGTTGAGAGGGACATCAGTGCATCTCACAAATGAGTCACCTATGACCAAGATGTTTTTGTGTTGTGCCTTAGGGACCTGACTGGTGAGACATTGGTGTGTGATATATTATGTGTACTACGTTTTGCAGAGGCTGTATTATGTGAATCATGCCTGTATTTGTGTTTGGGAGGTCTCTGATGTTTAGGTACACTTCTAGTAAGGACCTCTGCATATGGAGATTTATGTGTTGCTGTGTTGTTGATTTGGTATGTGCAGGAGGTGAGGTGGGTGTGCTGACAACCTGCTTAGTATCAGACAAAATGACTGGTAAGTGACAGAGCCTAGATTCTAGGTTCTTGATACAGATGCATCTCTTGGGTCTATATTACAACATCGAAAGTTTGTAATATCGAACACCAAATGAGCGACACGTATTCATCTAAACGCATTTAAGCGAATCGATGAATACTTTACAGGGCAAAGATGTAGTTGGCCAACTACACAGTGTTGCCCTTTTCTCCACTGTAGTGTGATCTCGGAGTTGGTATATTTAGTTAGGGGGATGTGGGGGACAGAGCCCCCCATGTTGGTAGGTGTGAGGGGCGAAACTCCCCACACAATTATGTTTGTAAATGTATGTGTGTGTGTGTGTGTGTTTGTGCAAACGAATCCTTTCCTAGGGAAAGAATTCGCTGTTTGGACCGTTCACGCTTTAGTGCGTTCGGTCTTTACATTTTGATGAAGAGGTGTTAGCTTAAACGCCTCTTCTGTGTTATAATATAGACCCGCAGCTCTCACATAATGACTCTGTGTGGACTAGAAGAAGTAGGTTGTCAATTTACATGAAGCAATTGCTACATTGCCTCAGGATGCTCATGTCGAACAGGCTGGCTGGAGAAACTGCGTAATTGTCCATCCATAATGCTAGATAAGTTCATAAGGTCAGAAAACAAGATGACAGGAAAGACCAGGCAAAGTGGAGGACAGGAGAAGTGGACAAAAAATATGAAGGGCTAGTAAGTAGGATCTGTTTTGGTACCCAAGGAGCTTTGCTGAATGTATCACCTGTCAGTGAGGGACAATCTTGAGAACTCACGATGGAGCACCAGTACAGTACTAAGGGAAAATTTGCAGACAAAAGTGTTTGTGTCTATAACTGTCAACAGTGCCCACCTCTGCTCAGCATTGCACGATGTGCAAACAAGCACAAATGCAGTGCTTATGTAGCAAAAGAGAGCAAACTGATTTAAACAAATTAACCAATAAAAAAGCTCAAAACTGAGCCCTGTTCCAGCAACCTTCAATCAGATGAGTTCTAACTGCACACTCCTGCCACTAGGGTGCAGGGAAACTCTCCAACTAAAGACAGCCTGATTTAGTGCGCAAGTACAGAAAAAAATAAATATAGCATACGAGAATGTTATATTTTATGGAACAGTTTAACAGTGAAATGAATACAACCTGTTCAAGATAAAAGGATTTACCATCAGGAGAACTTCAGGGATAGCTGCACACTGATCAACAGCTTAATTTCAACTCTCTCAGTGTGGGAACAGAAACTGAGAAAAAGGAGTACAACTGAAAAAAAAGAAGTTATGTACTCACCATAACATTCTATGTTTGTTGTCCAGCTCGCCATTCATTCTTACTGGTTGGGTTCAGAGCCGATTCTTGGCTCTGACTCGGCCTCATAGTATATCTTGAAGTTTTTCACTTGACTTGTGGCTGAACACCTATCCCATCATGCAGTGTGTGATTCCACAGATCTTGTTTGCTGCTAACCATAGCCATATGTGTACACTAGTCCTATAATAAAGAATACTTAAAAGGGAAGAAAGTCAGAGGAGCTCCTCGTCCAAGGAGGAAATTCCTCTAGGTTTTCTAGAAGACTTAGGCAGGGGGAAGGTGGGAGGGATAGTAAGAATGAATGGCAAGATGGACAACAAACATTGAATGTTATGGTGAGTACATAACTTCTTTATGTTATGTTGTCCTATCTCACCTTAATTCTTACTGGGTGGGACAACGTCCCTAGCACCATATTCCCTGGGGGACTCATGAGAGTACACTTTTCAGCACAGTGGAACCAAAGGAGGCACTGTCCCTGGAGGTCAAATCCACTTTGTAATGAGTGATAAAGGTGTGAGGTCTTGCCCACGTAGCAGTGGTACAAATATTGTCCATTGATAGTCTAGCTAGATAAGTGGATGACATTGCCATGGCCCTAGTAGAGTGACCCTTGACTTTGAATGGTAGTTGTCTGTTATTAGAACTGTAAATAAAGGTAATACAATTTGACAGCCAGTTAGAGAGTGAGAATTTAGAGACTGGGATGCCTTTTTTGACTTCTGAAAAAGAAACAAACAATTGATCAGACTTTCTGAAATCTTTGGTTCTATGTAAACACAAGCGAAGTTGTCTATGCACATCTAACTGGTGTAGCTTGTATATTGCCTTGTTGCCATGATTAGGGAAAACACTGGCAGCTCAATGGATTGATTCAAGTTATTTTGTGAACACACCTTAGGTAAAAATGATGGGTTTGTCCAGAGAGATACTCTATCCTTATGGAAGATCAATTAAGGAGATCTGACTGATAAAGCTTGCAATTAGGTTCATAAGTAGGTACTGGGCTATCAGACCTAGGGCCTATACAAGCCTAGTCATAATGATTCCCTGGCTATTGCTTCCCACAAATATTTACTTTCCTGGACCCCTGTCTAGCATGGCTACTGATGTGATCCCGGGGTGAATTTCCTAACTCCCATCCAATCGTCAAGGTTCCTCTTGAAGAGGGCCATTGAGGCACTCTGCCTGACATGTATGGGCAGCCTATTCCAGAGTATGGGGAGTCTCTGGGTCAGAAACCTATCCCTCCAGCATGTTCTATTCATTGTAATGACAAGGTTAAGACCCCTGGAGCATGTGGCTCAGAGGGATTGGGATTTCTTTAAGTGTAGCATGTCCAACAACTCTGGGTTTGACATGGCCTTCTATGTTAGGCAGAGATCGCCTCTGAGTAGGCGATATTCGACAGAGTATAGCTGAAGTTTTTTTAGACGGTCAGCATAAGGTATCTGCTTTAGGCCTGTGATTCTTTTCGTGAGGCATTTCTGCGGCCTTTCTAGTTGCTGCAAATGTCTTGTAAGGTACATTTCAAACAGGGCATTGTATTCTGAATGGGTCTAATGAAGGATGAGTACAAAGGGACAATGGCCCTTTTATTCTGGATGAAAAGCCCTTAGTGATGAGGTGTGCCACGTAGAAGGATTTTCTAACTGTTGTGGCTCTGTGGTTATCAAAGGTGAGACCACTGTCCACCTGTGTCCCTAGGTCTCTTATCACTGTTTTGGTGTTTAGTGTACTGCCACCTATGTGGTAGTTCACAGGTATGTGTTTTTTCCCAAAGGGGACAACTATACATTTTTTGGCATTTAGCTTGATCCCATGGCTCTGGCACCAGGCATCTGCTTCGGTAAGGCTTTCTGTAGTATATCCACATCATTTGGGGATTCAATAATGGCTCCCAGCTTGCAGTCATCTGCGAACTTTGTAAGCTAGAGTCCCTTAGTGTTGGCCTGTACTTCAGAGAAGTAGATGCCAAACAAGAGTGGTCCCAGGACAGAACCCTGCGGTACACCACTTGTCTGGAGCTGGATTTGGAGTCGGCTACTTTTACAGTGTGTGTTCTGTCAGTAAGCCAGTTTGCAACCCATCAAGTGACGTAGGGATTAATGCCCAGCTTAGTAAGTTTATCTAGGATTCCAGAGTACGGGACAGTGTCGAAAGCCTTGGCAAGGTCCAAGTAGGCTATGTGAACCACCTCAGCCCTTCACGAACCCAAACTGGGTGGGGTCCAGTGTTTGAAGGTTGCCAATGTCTTATAAACAAAGTTCCATGATAATACGTTCCATGGCCTTGCAGATCAGGCTCGTCAGACTGACGGGAAGGTAGTTCCCAGGATCCAAAATGGATCCTCCCTTGTGGAGTGGGATGACTGTCACTGTGCGCCACTCTGTGGGCACGAAGCCTGAGGTGAGGCTATGATTAAACATAACACATAGGTGAGGTACCAGTTCATTTTGTAGTTTATGCAGTACACAGCCCGGGATGTCATCTGGTCTCATGGATGCTGTATTCTAGCCTTTGGAGAGTGCAGTTTTTACTCGAGTGGCCATGATTACTGGAATTTGGCATTCTTTTGGTATTGAGATGGGCCCTTTAGGGGGTTACAGGGGGGTAAAGTTGGCACTGAATCTATCTGCCAGGATCTTGGCAATATCCTTGGGGTCAGTATATCTAGTGCCATTCTGCTGTAGATCAGAGCAGATCTGAGTATTGCCATTTAGATTCTTGACATAGATATAGAATGCCTTGTGGTTGTCTTTGGAATCTTTGGCAATTTTGTTTTCGTAATTAGCTTTAGAAGACTTTATGAGGGATCTCAGCTTTCTACTGAGGCTGGTGAGGGAGTTTTTTGAATCCTGGGTTCTTCCTCTTTTCTGCAACAGTTGTTTCCTTCTGTTGTACAGCTTGTTTATGGCAGGGGACCACCATTCTTTTTTTTAGAGGACAGCGTCTTTGTTCTATTTGGGATGGCTTGGTCCATGCACAAGTGAATGTGCTCGTACAGCACCTTAGTGTAAGATTCAGCAGTTGAACTTCCAGTTCCCAACTGCATGGATGTCATGAAGTTTGTTACTTCTGACTTGAGAACCATGAAGTTGGCTTTAAAGAAGTTTTTTTTATGGAGGTTTCCTTAAAGGGGTGGGGGGGGGATGTGGGATGTGGATATCAAGGGTGATTAGCTTATGATCTGATCTGACCAACGAGGGGGTGACCACTGGTGTGGAGCATCGATTTCCTATGTTGGTAATGACTAGGTCTAGAATTCTGAAACTCTTCTTGCAGAGGTAATAGCAACTAAGAAAATTGTTTTCCAAGACAGAAATTTGCGGTCACATGTTGATGAGGGTTCAAATGGGGGTAAGGTCAGATATGTTATAACAAAATCTAAGTTCCTTGGCGAGAGTGGTTCTTTAATGGCAGAGTCTTAATAAGCAGGTATCTTTTAAGAACGCTTTACATAATCTGTGTGACATCAAGTTCGAAGTTCTGTCACCTATATGAAAATTTGAGATTGCAGCTAATTGCACCTTAATAGTAGCTGCTGCTGAACCTTGTTGAAAAAGCTCTGAGAGGAACTCAAGAATAGAAGTGATTGGGGCAGAAAAGGGGTCGATGTTTAGTCTGTGCCCAGTATGAGAACCTTCTCCATTTACTAGAATACAGCTTCCTCATTGTAGCCTTATGTGAGGATATCAAGATGTGTTTAACTACTGGCGTAAAATTGTGAAGCCTTACTAAGTTGGGAACTGCAGCAGCCATGCTGTCAACTTGAGGGTTTGGAGGGAGGGCTGGAGCGTTCCCGACATACGAGTCAGAAGGTCCGGAAATGGGTCCAGAGTCCACGGTTCTTCCTGAAGATGAGGCCGGAGGAAGGGAAACCAAATCTGACGAGGCCAGTATGGAGTGATGAGAATTATCCTGCTTCCCAACCAGTAGGCCTTATGAATGACTTTGGGTATTGGGGGAAAAGGGGGAAATGCATAAAGTAGTCTTGAGGGCCAATTGTGGACAAGTGCATCCCTTGGTGACTCCCCCGGAGGAGCGATTAGGGCAAAGTAGCTGCTGCATTTGGCATTCATGGAAGTGGCAAATGGGTCGCAGCAAGGCTGGCCCCATTTTCGGAATATCCTTTCCGCTATCTCTTTCTTTAGGGATCACTCGTGAGGTATTAATATTGCTCTGCTCAGCCTGTCCACTACCACATTGGACTTCCCGGGATGTGCGTTGCTATCAGAAAGCATTGGGAAGAGACTGCCCATTGCCATACTCTGACAGCCTTTCGGCAAAGAGGGTAAGCCTTGGTTCCTCCTAGCTTATGTACCAAACCACCGACATATTGTCTGACTGAATTGAAATTGTTCCTAGTGGAAGAGAGTCCTGAAGTACTTGCAACGCCAAGAGCACTGCTCTCATCTCTAGAACACTGATGTGCAAATGGGTCTCATGTTCCTGCCATTTGCCTTGAACCGTCCTCCCCAGATAATGTCCCCCCCATCTGGGAGACATCTATGGTCACTGTTGCCAGAGGTTGTTGTGGGGTAAAGGGTCGACCTAACGTGACATGACTGAAAAGGTGCCACCATCTGAGATCCTTCTTGCATGACTAATGCTGATCTGGTGAGACATGGAAAGTTCTTGTAAGGACCACTGAGAAAAAGGAGCCACTGAAGAATTCTCATGCGCATCCTGGCTAAGGGGACTAGGGTTATCGTTGCTGCCATGGTTCGTAGGTCTTTTAGAACCATTTTCACTGTTACTTTTGTCTTTGGCAAGAGACTGGCAGTCTGTTGTTTGAGCACAAAATTTTTTTCTGCAGGTAACTTTGCCATCACAGAGATGGCTTCTAGTTCTGCTCCTATAAAGGTCATATGCTGACATGGCAACAAGGCAGATTTTTCTCAAATTATTGTTATCCCTAATTGAGAACAGATTTGTAAAGCAGCGTCTCTTGACTGTTGTAGAAGATGCTTGGTGGTGGTGGAATCCTAGCCGTCTCAAGTGAGCCGTGACTACTGCCATGCAAACACTCTGGGGGCTGTAGTGACACCAAAGGGCAGAGCTCGGAAATGGTAACAACTGGCTCCCAGTCGGAAGCGTGACTCCTTGATGGTCTGTACATTTTTATGTGGTAGTACACATCTTGGAGGTCTACTGAGCACATCCAATCATCTTTCCTTAAAAAGGGAAGAACTGACTGCAGTGTTACCATTTGGAACTTGGACTTCTTTACGGATTTGTTTAGTTTGCTGAGATCCAGTATGGGTCTCCAGTCCCCTGTTCTTTTTGGCACTAAAAAGAATCTTGAGTAAGTTCCGAATCCTATTTGGTCTGCTGGGACTTCTTGGATGACTCTTTTGTTTAGCAACTTTTGAATCTCTATAGATGCTTGTTCCTTTGACTGGGTGGAATGTCCGGGATCCTTCTGAGTTGTGGGACAGGAAGGCAAAAGGGAATGGAATAACCTCTGGATATTATACTTTGTACCCACTTGTCTCTTGTGATATCTTGCCAGGCTTCTGGGTACAAAGATAATCGCCCCCCGACTGCCTCCAGAGTAGGACAGACAGGCCTCCTTTCAGGAGCACTGGAAGGGTCGGCCGTGAAAGGAAAAATGGTCACCCTGGTTTTGTGGACCCCCTCCATTATTGACTCCCCCTCTGCCCCTGGGGAAGGATTCACCTCATGCATCCTGAAAAACTCCCTGGGATTTTTTAAACCACATTTTTCCACCCTTCTAACCCTTAGGATAAGGTCTGGAAGGTACAGAAAAATGTAGTCCACCAGCAGAGAGAGTTTTTCCTTCCTGCTCGCATCTGGTGAGTGTGTCTTTGTCTTTTGGTCCAAACAGTGAGGAACCATCGAAAGGGGCATTGACAAAGGTAGACTTAAAAGATTCCGCAAAGTTACACAAGCACATCCAGGAGTGTCTCCTTAGGGAAACTCCTGAACCTGCTGGCCTGCTCGCTCCATCCACTGCATAGATTAGCCTCATGGAGGAGTTAACTATGGAATTTAAGGTGGATAGCTGAGAGGTCACTTTGTCTGAAACCCCTGCAGCTAGTGACCCTTGGAGAGTATCTCCTAACTCCTTCAGGAGATCTCTTTGTAGCCTAGTGAAGTGAGTATGGTAGCTCAGCGATCTAAGGGTAAAAGTTGCTGACGAGAAAATATGCTTCCCATATCTGTCCATCGTTCGAGACTCCTTGTTCGGTGGATGGACAGATGAGGACTTTTCAGAGAGTTTCTTCCTGGTGGCTGCTGCCACCACCATAGCATCTACAGGGACGTCTTTAGTAAGAAAGTCTTTATCTTATGGAGCTGTTATAAATTTATTTGGCTCCCGAGGGACTGATTCCATTGTGTCTGGTGACTCCCACGCCTTTCGACAACCAATTCAATTAGTTCATCAAAAGGCAGAGACACCCAGGAGGCTGAAGGTTGAGATCTGAAGGCCTTCAGGTACACCGACTCCTCATTAGAAGGGCTGATGGGCTTCCAGCCACCTCTCTGTTTCAGGATTTCTAAGACATCTGCAAAGGGGATATCTTCAAAGGGCAACCGTGGGGACCCTTCTGACTCCTCGAGGTCAGTGTCTGAGATGACAGACTTATCTGGAGAGTCCAGATGCTTCTTCTTGCATGTTCTTTTCCGAGAGCCTACTCAGAAGGGTATTCTGGGGAGGTCTCGGGAGAGTGTGACTCACCCAATGGGGCTCCTTGAGGCCCTGAATCTCTACTGTCTTGAGGATGAGGTGGTGCAGAGACAGATACCGGTTTCTTAGGGGGAAGACTACCAGTGCCGTTGTGTACAGCTGTAGGCAGGGGATAGCACACTCATCAGCTCGAAAGCAGGTCCCCCCAGCTCCGAGGCACCCCTTCCAGTTCCGAAGAAGTAGAAGGAATCCTTGGCTCCAACGAGACCGGCTCTGAGCCTGGTGTAGGTGCCAAGCTCACCCGTGCAGACGTCCCGAGAGGTAAGCTCGGAACTTGAGACTTGGGTCGGAGTGTCCCCCCAGGAGTTGACCGGAGAGCTTCGGCTCCTAGACACTCGGATGGCACCGAGGGTGTCGCAGCAGACAACGGTTCCGAAATCTCCTGGACGGGTCTTGGGACTGAAGATTCTACAACGAATGGTACCTGGCACTCCAGCTCCGAAGATCCAGCTTGGCTCTAAGGAGGAATCGACACGAATGAGAGAGTCTTGGTTGGCTCCGGAACTGGTTGGGTCAGACCCAAAAATAATTTAGCCAGTGCCAGAAACTTTAGTAGTCTGTGCACCACCCTATCCACATCATCATCCAATAGGCTTCTAGAGGACCTGGAGGAAAGGGTAGGTGAGCGAGATCTCTCCAATATGGGAACCCTAACGATAGGGGAGACTGGTAATAATTCAGTGGACCGGCTCCGAAAGCTAGTCTCAACCAGCTCCAAAAGCTGTGGAGCCAAATGACTTTACTTATCCAATTCCGAGATCTCTCTCGGTTCTGAATCCTGTGGAGCCAAAGAGATTGATTTGCTTGAAGAAATTTCTGATATTTTCTCTGGTGGTTCTGAATGACCAGATGAGGAAGAAAAAGAAGGTCTTTTGGAAGGTTTGTCATCTTTTGAAGAAGGGGACTTAGGCTTAGAGGAGGTACTCTGACTTTCTAAAGCTTCAGAGAATGAAGTTTTCAGTAGCCCTCTGACTATTAATTTATTCTCTCTTGCAATACTCGTGAACTGAAAGAATGATAGAAGGTACATGACTCCTGAAGGTGAATGGCCCCCAAGCAATAAACACAAATGCTATGACCTTTAGTTAAAGGCATTTTTTGCGAACATTTTTGACACTATTTGGTTCCTTCTCTCTACTTTCCTTAGACATTATGAGAAGGAAGTACAGACTACAAAAACACTATAAATTGAAAGCACTAACTACAAAAAACCCCCCACTATAAATTGAATAACAGACGTAATATGTCAAGCCTAAACAGCACTATAAGAATATAAACTCACAGCACATCTATTTATATATATATATATATATATATATATATATATATATATATATATATATAGGCAAGATTAGCTCTGCCCTTTAAGTTAAATGGGTGCTAGGCCCTCTAACTTAAATGGACCTAGCACTGCTACTAAAGCAGGAAATATAGAGTTAAAGAAAAATTAGCTATGCCCTCTAACTTACACAAGCCAAGTATCGCTAATAAAGAAAATGCACACACACAAAAAAAGAACCCACTAAAGATTTACGATGGGATAGAGAAGGAAATAGGCCTGTTACTAAAGGCGATGACCAACTAAGCAGCAACCACGGTAATGTACAGTGAAAACAGTACACACAACACCAGAAAGAAAAACTATCTATATAAATCAGCTATAACTAACTGAAGAACAATAACAGTTAAGAAAATAAGAGATATACAAAATCTCCCAAAAAAACTTGGCCACGGCCAAGATGAAGAACCTCCAATCTTGTTAAGTGGCAAACAAGACCTGGGGAATCACACACTGCATGATGGGATAGGTGTTCAGCCACGAGCCAAGTGAAAGACTTCGAGCAATAGTACGTGGCAGAGTCGGAACCCAACCATTAAGAATGAAGGTGAGATAGGACAACATAACATCTGTTATTTGGGTAAAATTAATTTACTGGCTAGTAAGCACACTGTTTGTATGCCAGCAGAGAAAAATTTTGGAGAACGTCACAGAAAATCAACCAGAAAAGGTGAAGAGACTAATATTGGCTGAGATGGATCCTACAGCTATTCACGTTTCAACTCTGGTTCAAAAGATGGCTTCCAGTAATTTAGAGGAAAAATAAATCAAATGTTGTCAGACCTGATAAAAATAAATGAAACATTGAAGGAATATATCAAATCAAACAACACAAAACTGGGAAGAAAGTAGAAGAAGCTTTAACTAGTTATTCAGATGGACAGATAAAACTGCAACAACCAGAGGCTGAAATGAAAAAAAAAGCCTGTCCGAGTCCGAGGCTTCTCAAGATCAGTTTCAAAAAACAGTAGAGTTAGAAGACAAAGCACAAAGAAAACAAGATTTTCTGTTACACCAGAGAAACTGGAAGGAACAGAATGTTTTTATTTTATGAAAGTATAAATAAGCAACTGGACTAGTGCTCCACAGCAGGATTTATTAATTGAAAGGGCATAATGAATGTATGCCACAAACCTGGTCATGAGAAAACAGCCATGACATATATTAGTAAAGATGCAGTCATACCAGGAGAAAGAGTCAATCCTGACAAAAATGTGCTAGAAGGGAAAATTATTAAAAATTGGAGACAGCAGAATGATTGTGGAAAATGATTATTCACTGTATGCCAGACAGAAGAAAAGCAGATTTATCCCAGTAATCAGGGAATGTTGAGAGGCAGGTGTCAGGATTCAAGCTGCTATACATCCAGCTGTCTTAACAGTATTTTTTTCTTGAAGGATCAAAGACATTTTTTGAAGCAGAACAGGCTAAGAGTGAAATAAAAAAGTTTATTCAACAAAAAGTGAGACAGCAAGAAAAAATGGGACTCTCCTTTCTATTCTCTGTGCAATGAAGCTCATAGAGAGACCTTGCCAGTGAAACCTTTTCCAATCTTCCTAAGGAAATTGCTTAAGAGACAGAAAAATCACAAGAACTGACTAGAAGACTGGACTTATACCAGCGTCTAGTGTTGTGAGATGGAGATGATCAGGAAGAAGACCAGCAACACTGAAATTGGTAAATAAATGTGAGATTATAAAGCATCAATCACATTTGTGAAATATGATTTTGGAAATAAGTGGATGAGAAAAATCTGGACTTTTGTTTTCTTTGTTAAACTTGTGGGTGGAGTGTAAAACATACATCCCACTTTGAGTCTTTAATATTTAGAATGAAACTAAAGGTAAAAAGCAATTGTTCTTGTTTTAGAAGTATTTGTATAAAACATTACATGATATAAACTTTGTAAACTGCTGTTCTGAACAGTTTCATATAGTGTGCAATCAGGGTATTTTAAATTTGGGGAGAAGACTTTTCAGTGGCTGTTATATGTGTTTAAGATATTACACAAGTACCTTTTTGTTGTAAGAAATGTACGCCTTACAGTATAACAGGAGAAGAAAGGTTGAATAGGAGCATGTTTAACTTAATAAAATGCTATTATCTTGGGCAGCTGACCTTTGAGTGGGAGTGGGGTGTTAAAGTGTACTGACTATATTACACAGGATCATGGGATCATAGAAGATTAATAGGCTATCAACCCTGAGATAATTTTAACCCTAGCCATTTCAACCCAATGTAATACTGTACAGGCACTAGTCAATACCCAAGATTGCATTTAGTGATGACTGCCCATATCCAGGAGGGCTGTGGGTGCTATCCCTGGTAAGTACTTATGGTGCCCCATCCACTCATCCAGGTTCCTCTTGAACAGTGTCATAGAGGTGTTCTGTTTTACATGAATCGGTAGCCTGTTCCAAAGATGTGGCAGTCGCTGGGAGATAAATCTGTCCCTCCAGCATGTCCTAGTTAGGTTGCAGGCCATACTTAAGTCCTTGGAACAGGCAGCCCTAGACCCATTTGATTTATGGATATGCAGTAAGTTCATTAGGTTTGGGTCTTGGGTTGCTCTGTAGGCCAGACATAAGTCTCCCCTAAGAAGGCTATATGATATTGAATATAGTGACAGGGATTTTAGTTGGTCCGTGTAAGCCACATGCTGGAGGCCCTTGATCTTCTTTGTTAGAAACTTCTGAGATCTCTCTAATTGCTGTAGGTGCTTAGTACGGTACATACCAAATGGGGTATTAGACTCAATTATGGGCTGGATAAGTACTGAGTACAGGGGGATTATAACTTCTTTTGCGCTCAAGGTGACGCCTTTACTAATCAAGTGAGCTACATGGAAAGCTTTCTTTACAATGGTAGACACATGATGGTCGAAGTTAAGGTCATGGTCAACATGTGATCCCAGGTCCCTTACCAGTTCATGGGTACTTAAGTTATTGATTTGATAGTGTGAAGGGACACTGTGCTGAAAGGAATGATTATACATTTCTTTGCATTCAGTTTGAGACAGTGACTAATACACCAGTCGATGGTCTGTGTAAGACCATCCTGGAGTATAAGGACATCATTTGGGGATTCAGTGATTCCACCTACTTTGTAGTTGTCTGCAAACTTTCAGCCACAACCCTTTAGTTTTGACCTGAACTTCTGAGAAGTGTGTACCAAACAGTAGGAGGCCCAGCACTGACCCCTGTGTCACCTCACTGGTAACAGGTCTGCTGGTTGATGTGGAGTCATCCACTTTGATACTGTGTGTCTGGTTTGTGAGCCAGTTGTCAACCCATATTACAACGAAGGGGTTTACATTCAGTTTACTAAGTTTATTGGTAGTGTCTAAATGTGGGATTGTGTCGAAAGCCTTTGCTACGTCGAGGTATGCTGTGTGCACAGATCTGTCCTCATCAATGGCCTTGGTCACACTTTCAAAGAAATCCACCAGACTTAACAGGCAGGATCTGCCCTTCACAAAGCCGAATTGAGTAGGATCCAGGGTTTGGAGGTCACCTATGTCTTTATTTATGAGGTCCACAATGATATGTTCTATGGCCTTACAGAAGAGGCTGGTCAGACTTATGGCTCTATAATTCCCCAGGTCTGTTGCTAGGCCACCTTTATGGATGGAAATAACTGTAGCTATTCTCCATTCCGCAGGAACAAAGCCTGTGGTTAGGCTATGATTGAAAGGGGTACTTAGGTAATGCTAGTTCATGTTTTTGCCCATTTAGAAGACAGCCTGGGATGTCAACTGGTCCCACAGAGACCATGTTCTTTGCATTGGACAGGGCTTTGAGGACCCGCTATTCGGATATGTAAGGTGGGGGTGGGGAAAGGTTTGTTGTAAGTTAGGAGAGGATAAGGGAGTGAAATATTTGGCAAACCTATCCGATAGCGCATTCACTATCTCTGTGGGGTCATTGCGTGTGATAATGTTTGTCACCAGTTCTGCACGTTTGGGTCCTACCCTTTAGGCTACGTACACAGCTGTAAAAGGCCTTATGGTTATCCTTGGCAGTACTTGCTAGGTTTCTCTCAAAGGAGCTCTTGGAGGATTTGACAAGTTGTCTTATTTGTCTGTTAAGGCCAAGGAGGGTGTTTTCCATTGTTGGGTCCTTGTCTTTGACAGCAACTTCTTGCGTTTATTGTAGAGTTTGTTGTTGCTGGAAATCCAAAATGGCAGCTTGATTTTACTTGGGGCTCTGGCTTGGATTCTATCTGGTACAGCTGAGTTTATACACTTATGCGAGTGACTGTACAGAGATTTTGTGTAAGCTTCGGCGTAGTTACCAGTTTCAGCTTGGGGTGGGGCATGGAATGCAATACACCTTCACTTACGAGGGTATAGTTTGACTTGGTGTAGAGTTTTTAGTCTAATTTAACCCTTTGTGAGTTCTGGTGTCAATGTCAGTTTGAAAGCGACTGATTTTTGATCAGTTTTAACTAATGAGGGTCCAACAACTGCAGCAGTGCACCTGTTTGACATGTCGGTGAGGACCAGATGTAGAATGTTTGTTTCTCTTGTCGGGGTATGGACAATTTGCTCCAGGGCATTTGAATTCACAAAGTCAAGGAACTTTTGTGCTAGTGAGTTTGGGCTAGGTAGGTTTCCCACTTGATGGTGGGATAATTGAAATCCCCCATAATCAGTGTGTTTGGTAAAAGTTGGATTGTCTTCAGTTTGGTGAAGTAGGCTTTGCGGGTGTCATGACCCAGGGAGGGGGATTTATAAGTGGCTAGGACTTGAATGGTGTCTTATCCACCGCAACCTGGACCTGGAGTGACTTCATGAAGTTGTCCAGTCTAACTAGACGTGAGGCGAATTTATCTCTAATATAGATTGAAACACCACCTCCTTTGGTTTTCACACGTTCATTTTGTGGTCTAAAGGTATGGAAGGGATTGTAGTATCACAGGGTTGGGGTACTCTCTGAGGCCTTAAACCAGGTGACTGTACAGACATCTGCATCTTCTAGTGACAGGAAGTGCTTCCAGGAAGTACAGTTTTTGGTTTAAGCTCCTAGCATTTAGCAGCATGATTTTTCTTGTTTTTACAAGGGTGGATATCTAGATTAATGCCACTGGCTTATGCTATAAACAATTTTTTGCTAAGCAAACAGGCTTGAAAAATAAGACAAAATGTTAAAAACCATGAAAATTGCTAAGTTTCTTTCATCTGCAAAAACATTAGCTTGTTTTTCCTTTAAAAAGTAAACGTTCTCAGTAAGAGGCATGGAGTCTGCAGCTGAAGGCAGTTAGCCAGGGAATTCTGTTGTGAGTGAAATTTACAAAGAATCCTTCAAGCATCTGCAAATTATTAGCATTTTTATTTTCTCACTGCTGAGTACTTTTACATGGAGACAAATTATCTGCAGGTGCAAGCAATCAATCATGAGAGTTCTGAGCATTCTTTGTTGATGGAAATACAAAACTTAAAGGTACAACAACAAACAGTACAGTGAAAAATGAAGTTTGAAATTATGGGTAGTGAATAACAGATAGTAGCCTCACTAATGACAGTAACGGTTTAATGAACTTAAAATTACAGTGCATGATGATTTAGTTTCATTTTAAAGTTAGCCAGTTCACCTTTTGTTTTCTGAAAGCATACAAGTTGTTTTTTCACATCAGGGAGTGGCATGGTGATAAGAAAAGAACACACAGCAAGTGGTTTAAGTAGAAACGCCAGCAGTAACATGCTCTTTAGCATGGATAACCTTCATTTTAGATTACGTTATGCCTGTGGGTGCAGCTGTTGATTTGGGGCAACAATTTCTGTCTGGAAGGTTAAATTTAATTTACTGATTTGCTCTAAGTTAATAGGGGATGGGGGTGTTCTGAAAATGTATTTAGTTTTTTGTTCGACTGTTTTCATTAAAGAAAACATCTTGAAAAAATGTTTCATAGATGGAAATGGAAATAAACTGTATAAAAGATCAGCCTTCCAAACATTAGTGTATACATGTAAGACAAAAGTTGGAAATACACATTAAAAAATTGTCATGTATAACATGTGGGAACCATAGCTTTTTATCAGGATGGCTACTCTATCCATACTATCTTGCAATGTAAATGGCCTTACATGTACAGTCAAAAAGGAAAGAGTATTTCAATTATATTAAAAATGCAGAGTACAAACAGCAATGCTACATGAGACACATTTGGATAGAAATAAGCATGTACGTTTGACAGAGAAAGGATTTCTGGATGGATATTCATCAGAATATTAGAGAAAATGGAAACAGAAGGAATAATACTGACTGGTAGAGGGGTTCCATTAGTGAGAGATGAGGAAAAAAGACAATGGTAGATTTGTGGTAGTAAGCGGCCAACGGCAAGGAAGGAGGATTATGCTGCTATGTATTTATAATCCAACAAAAAATGCTGTTATGGAGCTTAAGAAAATCTGGAAATAAATAAAGTACAGTTGTGCACACTTACCATAAATGTGGATGTTCGAGTGTATTCACTGTTGCAGTCATTACATTTGGGTAATCTGCTGGCAGGTTGCCCTCAGTCGGCCTGAATAACAAAGTCTTGGGTCCTGCGTTGGTTGCTGTCTCCTCTTCCTCGTCAGGTCGTCAGGGGTATAAAACATGCAGCCGACACAATTTTATTCAATTTTTCTTGCCCCAGATGTCAGGTGCCCCCCCCCAAATGGGGAGCAAAAAAAAAAAAAAAATATATATATATATATATATATATATATATATATATGTATATGTATATATATATATATATATATATATATATATATATATATATAAACAGCAATATATGTAAATGCACTTTTAGCAACATAAACTTTACCTTCATCTAAAAGCAAATACACCACAAAGGCTTTAGAATATAGTGAAGGAAAGAGAAGTTGTAGAAAAGGGGGATGGCGGGTGGGTAACCCAGACTGCAACAGTGAATACACTCGAACATCTACATTTATGGTAAGTGTACACAACTGTACTATGTTCTTTGTGTTTCACTGTTGCAGTCATTACATTTGGGTAGACTCCTAAAGCTATGGATGGGAGGATGGAACTAAATAACATTAGGAGTGGCTATAAGGCCCTGCAGAACTGCAGTGGCAAAGCCAGCCCTGGATTTAGAGAAGAGAGGCAAATGATAATGCTTTGTGAAGGTATGAACAGAGCTCCAAGTAGCAGCTTCTAGAATGTCTTTGGTTGGAACTCCTCTGAGAAAGGCTGCTGAGGTAGAGGCAGCCCTGGTGGAATATGACCTGATTCCCTTGGGCACAGGTTTACCATGATGCAAGTAGCAGAAACGAATGCAGTGGCTTATCCACTTAGAAATAGTCTGCTTTGATACAGCCTTCCCCTCTAATCCTGAAGCAAATGCCACCAGTAGTTGCTCAGACTTTCTTAGAGATTTGGTCCTGTTTAAGTAGAACCTTAGTTGTCTGTGTAGGTCCAATGAATGCAGAATCCGCTCCCCCTTGTTCTGCGGATTTGGGTAAAATGTTGGCAGGTGAATAGTTTGGTTAAGAGCCACACTGGATACCACCTTAGGCATAAATGAAGGATTGGTCCTGAGGGACACCCTGTCCGGGTAAAATGTAATAAAAGGCTCCACAGCCATGAGAGCCTGTAGTTCTGAAACCCTTCTTGCTGAAGTGATTGCCAAAAGGAAAGCTGTTTTCCAAGATAAAAACATTATATCCGCAGTAGCTGCTGGTTCAAAAGGAGGCAGGGTGAGTTTTTTCCAGCAAAAATTGAGGTCCCATGCAGGAGTTGGTGATCTTCTGGGAGGCCTTAAATTTTTGGCCCCTCTAAGATACTGTTTTAGCAGAGGACGAGAAAAGAGGGGAGGCTCCGTGTTGTAATGAGCCGAGATGGCAGAGGCACGGATTTTTATTGAAGAAAAAGATAGGCCCTTGTCAAGCATCTCAGTCAAGTATTGTAAAATCTGAGGGATATTTGGTTTTGCTGTATCCGTTCCTTGTGCTTGGTTCCAAGCACAGAATCTCTTCGATTTATCAGCATAAGATTTTCTAGTTTTACTGAGAGGTGTTGTTTGAATAATTACATGATCAGCCATGCTGCAAGGCTCAGAGTTTGGAGCTGAGTGTGCAGAATTTGACTGTTCTGCTGAGACAGTAGATGAGGTATATGAGGCAAGTACCAAGGAGGGAGTTGAGACATATTCCTTAGAAATGGGTACCAGTGCTGGCGAGGCCAGTCAGGTGCAATTAGGATAATTTTTGTTTTTTCCTGTCTGACCTTTAGTAAGACCTTGGAGAGAAGACGCAGAGGGGGAAAGGCATAGACTGATAGGTTTTTCCAACTGAAGGATAGGGCATCCACTTTCCATACATGTCTGTGATAAGTCCTTGTGCAGAATTTGTCCAGTTGATAATTTTGGGGAGAGGCAAATAGATCTATGTCTGGGCTCCCCCATTTCTGTGTTACCATGCTGAAGATTTGTGGATCCAGTTTCCATTTGTGCGGGTCCATAAGATTTCTGCTTAGGTCGTCTGCCAGAGTATTTTGGTTTCCCGGCAGGAATTGAGCTTGAAGATGTACTTGGTAAGTCAAGGCTGTGTTCCACAATGCCATGGTTAGTCTGCAAAGGGGGTAGGAACTTGTACTCCCCCTGCTTGTTTATGTACCACATAACTGTGGTGTTGTTCGTCTTTATCAGTAGTTGTCTTGGATGTAGTAAGTGCTTGAAGGCTGTCAGAACAGCTAGCATCTCTTTCTGGTTGATATGCAGATGCATTTTTTTTGGGCTCCATATGCCCTGAATGCATCTTCCTGCCAGGTGGACCCCCCCAAGCATAGTCTGATGCGTCTGTAGTTAGGGTTTGGGTGGCAGGGGGTAGAGTGAATGAAAGTCCCTTGTTTTGGTGACATGTGTCTGCCCACCAAAGATACTCCTGTTGTAGGCAGGGAATGAGAGGAATCATTGTTTCAAGACTGTGACAATGCTGAATCCATAAACCTTTGAGGTACCATTGAAGTTTCCTCATATGCAGCCTTGCATATGGAATTAGCAGAATGCAGGAGGCCATGAACCCCAAAGCCTGCAGAATTTGTTTTGCAGATAACTGGGTTTTTGTTGCCATCTGTTTGAAGTATATAGTCAGTTGCCTTTGTTTGTCTGGTGTAAGGTAAGCCATCTAGGTAGTTTTATTCAAGCTTGCACCCAGGAATGTAATTTTTCGAGAGAGTACCAGTTGTGATTTCTTTTCATTTATTGTGTACCCTAGGCATGTTAGAAGCCTTTTTACAAATGCCAGATGTTGAAGAAGAATGTCCTTGTTCTCCGCTTGAATGAGACAGTCACCCAGGTAAGGATAAATTTGTATGCTTCTTTGTCTGCAAAATGCAATTACTGGTGCCAGGCACTTTGTAAGACCCTGGGCGCAGTAGATAAGCCAAAGGGCAGTGCAGAGAATTGGTAATGCATAAAACCTGTCTTGAAGCGGAGGTATCTTCTGCACGATTCCCTTATTGGGATATGCAGGTATGCCTCTTTTAAGTCTAGAGACACTAACCAAGCGTTCCTGCCCAGCATAGGCAGTAGCTGTTGTAAAGTCAGCATTTTGAATTTTGGAATGTCCAGGAACGTGTTCAAAATCGATAAGTCCAGTACTGGATGCCAGGCATGGTCTGTTCTGGGTACCAGGAACAGTCTTGAATAAAAACGTTGTCCTTTTTCCTGTTCTGGTACTGGTTGAATAGCCCCCACATCCACGAGGGACGTAACTTGTTTCTGAGCCTCTGCCCATTGATTTTGTGGCAGATCTGGCCAACCGTATGGAATTGGCAAAGTATGGAAATGAAACCTGTACCCCTGGGATGCTATGTTTAATGCCCACTTGTCCTGGGTAATTAACTGCCAATTTTGAGCATGAAGTGCTAATTTCCCCCCCAAGGGGGCTGCCAAAAGATAAGTGCTTGGTGATGGTAGAGGGAAGTCATTGAGACTGCTTACTGTAGGGTTGTGCTTTGTTTCCTCCAGATTTGGAGGTGGAGGCACCCCATTGCTTTGACCTGTAAGAACCCTGTGATTGGTATCTAGAGCCTTTTGAGCACCTGGATTTGCCTTGAGAGGCTCTGTTGGACACAGGAAAGGACCAATTTTTAGTAGGCCAGTGCCTACTGAATCTGGGTGGCTGCACTTGTAAGAAATCTTTTACAGTTTGCATAGATTTAGCTTTGTCTTCCATTTTCTTTAAAACTTCTTCTGCCTTATTACCAAACAGAGTATCATGCTGTAAAGGGGCATCCAACAATTTAGCTTTAACATGATCAGGCAGATTTTGCTCCTTGAGCCAGGCATGCCTTCTAATCACAGATCCAGTAACTGCGGCCCTGCAAGAGGCCTCCAAGGAATCAAAACCACATTGCAAAGTATGCTTTCCAACCTATTCTGCTGCATGCAATAATTCCTGTAAGTCTTTATTTTCCACACAATCAGAAATCAACATCATTTTCTGTTTCAATAAGCCCATAACATGCTGTTGATATTTAAGCATATGAAACTGGCAGTTTAAGGCCCTAATTGCCAAGGTTGCAGACATATAAACCTTCTTTCCCCATCCATCCAGCGCCCTGGAATCTCTATCAGAGGGGGAAGGATTTTTGGCTGTAGAGGCCTTTACACCTTTGGGACCCTGTGAGATAGTTTCAGGATCAGCAGCAGGATTTTCGAATAGAAATTTGTGGGAGTCAGGAACCCTGAAATATCTCTCTGATTTACTAGGAGCCGGAGGTAGGGAATCAGGAGCCATGCTTGATTCCAAAAACACATCATCAACAATGTCTAATACAGGAGGGCATAGCCAAAGGCCTATGCTGAGGAAGAAGAAAGAAATCCCTAAGCCTCTTTTTTGATTCAGAGAAATTCTGACTCTCCCAATGAAAATGTTCCCTTAAAGTATGCAAGGTTTCTCCAAAAGAATAATCCTCAGGAGGAGATGCAGATGGGATGGATTCTTCTGCATCTGAATCCTCATAGGGTGGTATAGACAATTCCTGATCAGAAGAAATGGAAACCTGATCTGAAGATTCATAATCAGTTTCTTGCCTAGGCCTCTTAGTAGGGGGGGGTTGGGAACCCCTGACCAAGGTAATTGAGTCCTCAGCAATTTTGATCATCTGTTTTTTAGGCATAGGGGCCTGTGCACGTGGCTCATGCGTCACTTTTTTAGACTTAGAAGATGTTTTTGGTCTTGTTTTTGAAGCTGGCGTCGGTTTTATATAAAAATGTTGAGGCCTGAAAACACCCTCAGAAGCCGGTGCCTGCTGAGCGGCTCTGGACCCATCCAAGGGAGAGACATCCGCGGGTTCAATACTCTGAGAATCTCACGGCATACCAGACTCCGCATGGGTCTTGGTAGAGGTCTGCGACTCAAAAGTAGTGGGTAACAGGGGCTGCAAAAGCACCTCACTGTGTACCGGCGAACTGGCGACTGGCTTAGGAGAAGTTTCGTCATCGATTTTGGACCTCGACGGTCTGTCTCTCTTTTTCTTTGTGTTTTTTGTGAACTCTGGTAGTCGGATTGCTAACCGACAACATTTCAGGGTAATTAAATCTGGATCCAAAATATTTTGAAGCAAAAATATACCGACGCTTAATAGTGAGTTGGTTAAATCCAGCACAAAACTGACAGCAAGGCACGTTATGATCTGGGCCTAGGCAAGGAATACAGTACAAATGAAAATCCTTATGAGGTATTTGCTTACCACAACTAATGCAATTATTAACTTTTACTGACATCGGTAAGGAGCAAGAAAAAGTTTCCCCAACGGGGTACTTAGCTTTAGTTGAAGACTTCGGTTCTGAAACTCGAATGCGAATATTTCAGTAGTCGGCCAACCGGCACTTGCGAACTGCTTCTGCTTCGGGCACCGCGCGGCAAGAAAGACTCAATAAAATGGCGTCGGCTGCATGTTTTATACCCCTGATGACCTGACGTCATGGAAGAGGAGACAGAAACCGACGCAGGACCCAAGACTTTGTTATTCAGGCTGACTGATGGCAACCTGCCAGCAGATTACCCAAATGTAATGACTGCAACAGTAAAACACTAAGAACATCCAGCTTTCATAGGGAATATTACTTATAGGTGGGGACTGGAACTCGATTTGCAATGGTGAAGCTGTATCATGTGGACATGAAAGAGAAAATATAATAAAAGAGGGTAGATTTCTGAAGACATTTATGAAAATATTTGGTATGGAAGACGTGAACTCAGTAGTAGGAACTTGCATATTATTGCCCAAGATTTAAGAACTGGCCTAGACTAAATAAAAATTACACTTCATAGGAACATGGTCATTTAACTGAAAGCTTTGCACACATCCAATAGCTATCTCAGATTATGCACACATCTAATAACTATTTCAGATCATGCACACATAAAAAGCAAAGATAAAAATGCAGAATAATGAAGTAAAATGAGACACGGGTGCTTTCTCATCTATATGTTAAAAAGAGAAAAATTTAAGGAATGGGGACTGGAAATTAAGAGTTATTAGGGAATATAACACATTTTTCAGCAGAAATTGCTGGCGAGTGTAATAAAATAAAAATGGAGTTTAAAATAGGGTAGAAAGAGAAGAATATGTTAAGTAATAAGAATTTATAACTTATGTAATCTTTGTAAATAGTCTGTTTGTATTATGTAATGCTGGTATTATGTAATGCTGTATCTGCTTACCCTTGGAGCTTTTCTCCCCGGGCCTCCACTCAAAATGGACATGCATCCAGTCGGACTATCCCAGTCAACAAATGTAAAATAAATAAAAAAAAAACATTTAGAGGGGCTGACAAATGTTAACATATTGAAGAATAAGGGGAATCTTACAGAACAAGAGTACGAGTAACTGCAGAGTGCTAATGAGTTTGGAAATATTGCTGTCAAGCAGCTATATTTTTGCAACAGCTCTAGAGCAGAAAATGTTCAGTACAGCAACTTGGGTAATAAAAAGTAGAAAGGGGTTGTTGCCAAACTTAGGGAACTTATGACAAGAAAAATAATCAGAGATCCTATAGAGATATTATAAATACTTTGGAAAATTTATGAAAATTTGTATAATTTGGAAACCAAGAAAGAGCAGAAATAAAAACATTTATGAAAAACTCGATTATGCCAAGATTACAGAAAGATGAGGTTCAAGAACTAATATTTAAGATAGGAGGACAGGAGACAAAAACAGTGATGTATAATCTACATAGACATCTCTAGGAAGAGATGGTATTCCTGTGGAAGTTTGGAAGTTGGCAACTGATGAAGATCTAGAAGATTTAAACAACACTTTAAAAGGTGAGGAAATGCCTACATCTTGGAAGCATCTTGGAAGAGGGCAAAGACTCTTCAGACCTATTTTCATATAGATCCATTTTCATTTTAAACCATGATTATAAACTGTTTATATATACTAGCAATGAAAATAGCAACGTGTTACCAAAATTGATATTGATCACTGCAGTTTTGTGGAGGGGAGGCAAACATTTGACAACATGAATGTAACAATGATAACCCAAGCAGAATTTAAGAAGATGCAGATATTCTTGGCGTGTTTTGATGCAGAGAAAGTGACAGGAGTGAATTAGGAAGACATATGATGGTTTAAAGGGGCCTTACATAAAAATTTCCATTTGAGTTTTTTCTTGTTTCCATATTCCTCTGCTATAAAGAAATTTTCATAAAACTTCCAAAATGCCTCTCATAACATACGTAGAATTATCTGGTTATTTTTCTAGTCACATGATCCCTAGGTTTGGCAACAAAGCTTTCTACTTCCTGTTGTCTAACTCATTGTACTAAAAGTTTTTGCTCTGGTGTGGTTATCAAAAATATTTGCTTAACAGCAATCTTTCTAAATACATGTATATTATTCAAATGTTATATGCTTAGCAGCCTGTACTTGCTCCTCTTTCTGTTCTCAGAGAGTCCCTTTACTGTGTAGTAGTCTAACCTTTTTGCCAACCCCTCATTTATCCCACTCACTAGCTATACATTCTAAAGAAATTTCCAACTTCAGTTATCTGAAATCAATTCCACTACCAATTTCTTAAGTTCCTCCTTTATTAACAGGAAAGTAGGAAAGTAACACTATCTCAGTTTAACTTCATTACCTTACATCTTTATCTTAGTTAAAGATAGGAGGGTCCGAATGGAGAGATGATAAAATCAGCAAAAAAGGAAAGTAGTATTGCTGGAAATAAATTCATTGTCAAGTCTTCATAAGTACCTTCACTTGGTAGACCCTGTTTTCACAAAATCTCACCAAGATGACACTGTTATATACTGTATTTTATATAGCATTTATCATGGACAGAGATAGGTTAAAAAAATAAAAAGACAGCTAGGTGCACAAGTGCAATGATAAAAAAGTGCCCAATCCTGGTATGTGCACTGATGCAAAGACTGTAAAAAGTGACAGTGTAGAATCCTCAAGACAATGAAACATTCCTACAATGGCATTAGGCAAAGCTCAGGGGAGGATACCCCCCTGTTGTAGAAGGAAAGTACAGTTGTGTACACTTACCATAAATGTAGATGTTCGAGTGTATTCACTGTTGCAGTCATTACATTTGGGTAATCTGCTGGCAGGTTGCCCTCAGTCGGCCTGAATTCCAAAGTCTGGTAAGTGTACACAACTGTACTATTTTCTTCGTGTTTCACTGTTGCAGTCATTACATTTGGGTAGAATCCCAAAGCTATGGATGGGAGGCTGGAACTAAACTGCATCCGGGCAGCTATAAGGCCCTGCAGAACTGCAGTGGCAAAGCCTGCCCTGGACTTAGAGTAGAGAGGCAAATGATAATGCTTTGTAAAAGTGTGAACAGAACTCCAAGTAGCAGCCTCTAGAAGGTCTTTGGTTGGTACCCCTCTGAGAAAAGCTGCTGATGTATCTGCAGCCCTGGTGGAATAAGACCTAATGCCCTTGGGCACCAGTTTGCCATGGTGTAAGTAGCAGAAACGAATGCAGTGGCTTATCCACTTTGAAATACTCTGCTTTGAAATAACCTTTCCCTCTCATCTTGCAGCAAATGTCACTAGTAACTGCTCAGTTTTTCTTAGAGCTTTAGTCCTGCTCAAGAAGAATCTTAGTTGTCTGTGTACATCCAAGGAATGCAGAATCCGCTCCCCCTTGTTCTGCGGATTTGGGTAAAAAGTTGGCAGATGAATAGTTTGGTTAAGAGCCACACTGGAAACCACCTTAGGCATAAATTAAGGATTGGTCCTGAGGGACACCCTGTCTGGGTAAAATATGATAAAAGGCTCCACAGCCATGAGGGCCTGTAGCTCTGAGACCCTTCTTGCTGAAGTAATTGCCAGGAGCAGAGCTGTTTTCCATGATAAGAACTTTAGATCGGCAGTAGCAGCAGGTTCAAATGGAGGCAGGGTGAGCTTTTCCAACACATAATTGAGGTCCCATGCAGGTAATGGTGCTCTTCTAGGAGGCCTTACATTTTTGGCTCCTCTAAGATACTGCTTTAGTAAAGGATGTGAAAAGAGTGGTGGCTCAGTATTGTAATGAGCCAAAATGACAAAGGCATGGATTTTGATTGTCCGTCTTTATCAGTAGTTGTCCTAGATGAAGTAAGCCCTCGAAGGCTGTTAGGGCATTTTGAACAGCTAGCATCTCTTTCTGGTTGATGTGTAGATGCATTTGTTTTGGTGCCCATATGCCCTGAATGCATCTTCCTGCCATGTGGGCCACCTAGGCATAATCTGATGCATCTGTTGTTAAAGTCTGACTGGCAGGGGGTAGAGTGAAGGGCCGTCCCATGTTTTGGTGACAGGCCTTTGTCCACCATAGAAACTCCTGTTGCAGGCAGGGAATGAGGGGAATCATAGTTTCCAGACTGCATGCATGTTGACTCCATAAACCTTTTAGGTACCACTGAAGTTTCCTCATATGCAATCTTGCATATGGAATTAGTAGGATGCAGGATGCCATGAAGCCCAGAGCCTGCAGAATTTGTCTTGCAGAAGACTGGGTTTTTTTGCCATCAGTTTGAAGTAAGTAGTCAGTTGCCTTTGTTTGTCTGGCGTGAGGTAAGCCATCTGGGCAGTTGTATTCAAGCTTGCACCCAGGAATGTTACCTTTTGAGAGGGTACCAGTTGTGATTTCTTTTCGTTTATTGTGTACCCTAGGCATGTTAGAAGCCTTTTCACAAACACCAGGTGTCGAAGTAGAGTGTCCTTGTTCTCTGCTTGAATGAGACAGTCGTCCAAGTAAGGATATATTTGTATACGTCTTTGTCTGCAAAATGCAATTACTGGTGCCAGGCATTTTGTAAAGACCCTGGGTGCAGTAGATAAGCCAAACGGCAGTGCAGAAAATTGGTAATGCATAAAGCCAGCCTTGAATCTGAGGTATCTTCTGCACAACTGTCTTACTGGGATGTGCAGGTATGCCTCTTTTAGGTATAAAGTCACCAGCCAAGCATTCTTGCCCAACATTGGCAGAAGCTGCTGCAAAGTCAGCATTTTGAATTTTGGAATGTCCAGGAATGTGTTCAGAATCGATAAATCCAGTATTGACCACCAGGCCTTGTCCTTTCTGGGTACCAAGAACAATCTTGAGTAAAAACCTTGTCCTTTTTCCTGTTCTGGTACTGTCTGAATGGCCCCCATATCCATGAGGGACGTAACCGGTTTCTGTGCCTCTGCCCATTGATTTTTTGGCAGATCTGGCCAACCATTTGCCCTTGGCAGAATGTGGAAATGGAATCTGTATCCCTGTGATACGATGTGTAGTATCCACTTGTCCTGGGTTATTAACTGCCAATTTTGAGCAAAAAGTGCTAATTTTCCCCCTATGGGCACTGCCAAAGGATAAGTGCTTGGTGTAGGCAGAGGGAAGTCATTGGGATTGCTTTCTGTAGGTTTGCGCTTTATCTCCTCCAGCTTTGGAGGTGGATGCACCTCATTGCTTTGACCTATATGAATCTTGCGCCTGGTATCTGGAACCCTTAGGGCGTCTGGATTTGCCCCTTTGAGCTCTGTCTGACACAGGAAAGGAATAATTTTTGTAGGCCAGTGTCTACTGAATCTTGGTGGCTGCACTTGTAAGAAGTCTTTAACAGTTCGCATAGACTTAGCTTTGTCTTCCATTTTCTTTAAAACCTCTTCTGCCTTAATACCAAACAAAGAATCATGCTGTAAAGGTGCATCTAGCAATTTAGCTTTAACATGATCAGGCAAATTTTGTTCCTTTAACCAGGCATGCCTTCTAATCATAGATCCAGTAACTGCGGCCCTGTAGGAGGCCTCTAAAGAATCAAAACCACATTGCAAAGTATGCTTTCCAACTTGTTCAGCTGCATGCAATAATTCCTGCAATTCTTTATTTTCTGCACAATCTGAAATCAACATCACTTTCTGTTTCAGCAATCCCATAATATGTTGTTGGTACTTAAGCATACGAAATTGACAGTTTAAGGCCCTGAGTGCCAAGGTTGCAGATGTATAAACCTTTTTTCCCCATCTGTCCAGTGCCCTTGAATCTCTGCTGGAGGGGGTAGAATTTTTTGCTGTTGAGGCCTTAACTCCCTTTGGACCCTGTGAAATAGTTTCAGGATCAGCAGCAGGGTTTCTAAATAAGAATTTATGTGAGTCAGAGACCCTATAATATCTGTCAGGCTTACTGGGAGCCAGACTCATTTGCTCACTCAACTGAGTGCAGTGAGATCATATTCTGATTTCAGGCACTCCTACTGTGTACAAAGAGAGCATCTGGGAAAGAGAACAAAAAAAAAAAAATTTTAAGCTTGTTTCCTGCCTTTCCTGTTAAGTGGTCTAGACTGTTTGTAGGCTTCTGCGCCCCCAAGCCCTTCTGTGTTGGAGGGAAGCCTTCTAGCTTACTTGTGTTTCTTATAACTAGCCAGTTTTCTAGTTTCAGCACTCAAATCTGTTTCTTTGAACTCAGCACTTGTTCAGAAGTCATTGTAAGCACTACATAAGCTGTTAATTACTACAGCACTCAACTTTCCTCACTTGTCTAGTGGAAAGCAGTTTTTAGTACTTAATAAATAAGCACTTATCCAGACATGTCTAAGGGTCAGCTCCCAGTGATTTCTCCTGTCTACCTGATGAATCTGGGCATCTTGGGGCAATGCAGCAATTGCCTCATGTACACAGACAACCCTCTCCTCCTACCACTCAACACTACAACCTGTGAGAGATGCACTTATATAGCCAAACTGGAAGCAAAGCTCTCTTCACCCAAGACTGGACTAGACAGTCAAGAGGAGAAGGTAAACACTTGCACCACATCACTCATCACATAGTCCCTCAAAACCTGCACCACCAAAACACACACATAGAAACACAAAACACACACCTACATTCGCGGAGGCTCTCAATAAAAACCTGCCCAAGCATCAGGGACATCCAAAGCATAAACACAAGCAAACTCCACCCCCCAACACAACCCAAATGACACATAGCCCACAAACTCAGTGTGCCACTCAACCACAGCCCATAAGGCATAACAACGTACCCAACACTCTAGTCATAGGTGACTCTATAGTCAGGCACACTGATGTTCCACTCACTAGACTAAACAAGGAGAAAGTTACTGTCAAGCTGCCTGTCAGGTGCCAGGATCCGCCACATAACGCATGCACTCAGGTCACTCTACAATAAGTACAAATATGACACTGTCATTGTCCATGTTGGTGTGAATGACCTGAGACGTACCTCCCTGGACTACATGAAAAGAGACATGGAGGAGCTCTCCGATCTTGTATCCCAGGCAGGTATGACCCTAACCCTGAGTAGCATCCTGCCATCACCCAGAATGATACCACAGTACAAGGACAAAATGATTGACCAGGGTTCAGTTGGTATCTACTTCTCCGAAGTGTAGGCCAATACAGAAGGTCTTTGGCTAACAAAGTTTGCAGATGACTGCAAACTAGGAGCCATAATCAAAACTCCTAACGATGTGGACAAACTACAAAAGGGCCTCACTGAGACAGATACCTGGTGTCAAAGCCATGGCCTGAGGCTCAATGCCAAAAAGTGTATTGTCATCCCCTTTGGTAAAAACTCTGTACCCATGAACTACCACATAGCTGGTAGTCTACTTAATGCCGAAAATGTGATGAGACCTTGGTTCACAGGTGGACAGTAGTCTCTCCTTTGATAATCACATTGCCACAGTGGTCAGGAAATCCTTCTACGTGGCTCATCTCATCACAAAAGGATTCTCATCCAGAAAAAAAGAGGTCATTGTTCCCCTCTACTCATCACTCATTAGACCCATTATAGAGTACAATGCCCCTTTTGGTATGTACCTCACAAGACATCTACAACAACTGGAAAGACCACAGAAATACCTCACAAAGAGGATTACTGTCCTCAAACAGATGCCCTATGCAGACCGTCTAAAAAAATTACAGCTTTACTGCAAGGCATATCGCCTACTCAGCGGCGATCTCTGCCTAACATACAAAGCTATGTCAAACCCAGAGCTGTTGGACATGCTCCACTTAAAGAAATCCCAATCCCTCTGAGCTACACGCTCTAGGGACCTAAACCTTGTCACCACAATAAACAGAACATGCTGGAGGGATAGATTCCTGTCCCAGAGACTTCCCATACTCTGGAACAGACTACCTATCTATGTCAAACAGAGCTCCTCATTAGCACTCTTCAAGAAAAATCTTGATGATTGGATGGGAAATGGGAAATTCACCCTGGGGATCACTTCTGTGGCTCTGCTCGACAGGGGGACAGGAAAATAATTTTCTTGGGTGGCGAAAGCCAGGGTACATTTTTTGGCTAGGCTTGTAGGGCCAATAGCCTAGTACCTACCTATGAACCTAGGTAAAGAGTCAGGGGTCAAGCTTGACTCTGAAAACACATCATCCACAATGTCTAAAACAGGGGGAATGGCTAAAGGTTTGTGCTGAGGACGAAGAAGGAAATCCCTGAGCCTCTTTTTTGATTCTGAGAAGTCTTGACTCAACCAGTGAAAATGTTCCCTCAAAGTATGCAAGGTTTCTCCAAATGAATAATCCTCAGGAGGAGATGCAGATGGAATAGACTCCTCAGCATCAGAATCCTCATAGGGAAGTATAGACAATTCCTGATCAGAAGAGGAATCAGAAGAAATAGAAACCTGATCTGAAGGTTCATAATCAGTGTCTTGCCTAGGCCTCTTATCTGGAGGGAGATGGGTACCCCTGATCAAGGTAATAAGGTCTTCAGCCATTTTGATCATCTGTTTTTTATGCATAGAGGCCTGTGCACGTGGCTCATGCGTTGTTTTTTTAGTTTTATAAGTTGCTTTTGTCTTTGGTTTTGCAGCTGTCGTCGGTTTGATGTACAAATGTTGAGGTCTGAATAAACCCTCAGAAGCAGGTGCCTGCTCAGCGGCTCCAGACCCATCTGACAGAGGTGCATCTGTCGGTCCAATACCTTGAGTATCTTGCGGCATGCCGGACTCCACATGGGTGTCGGTAGAGGCCCGCGACTTGAAGGTAGCGGGTAACAGGGGCTACAAAGGTGCCTCACTGAGTACCAGCGAACCGACGACTGGCTTAGGAGAAGCTTTGTCATTGGTTTTGGACCTCGACTGCCTTTCTCTGTCCTTTTCTTTGCATTTTTTATGTACTCCGGTAGTCGGATTGCTATCCGACGACATCTCTAGGTAGTTAAATCCGTTTCCAAAATACTCTGATGCAAAAATATACCGACGCTTAATAGTGCGTTGGTTAAATCTAGCACAAAACCGACAGCCAGGCAAGTTGTGATCAGGGCCTAGGCAAGGACTACATTATAAATGGAAATCCTTATGAGGTATTTGCTTCCCACAAGTAATGCAATTATTAACTTTTTCTAACATAGGTAAAAAGCAAGAAAAAAGTTTCCCCAATGGGGTACTTAGCTTTAGTGAAGACTTTGGTTCTGAAACTCAAACTCGAATATTTCAGTAGTTGGCCGACCGGCACTTGCGAAAAGATTCTGCTTCGGGCACCGCGTGGCAAGAAAGACTAAAGAAAATGGCATTGGCTGCATGTTTTATACCCCTGACGTCATGGAAGAGAAGACAGCAACCGACGCAGGACCCAAGACTTTGGAATTCAGGCCGACTGAGGGCAACCTGCCAGCAGACTACCCAAATGTAATGACTGCAACAGTGAAACACGAAGAACATCTGATAAGTCCAGTATTGGGCGCCAGGCCGTGTCTTTTCTGGGTACCAAGAACAGTCTTGAATAAAACCCTTGTCATTTTTCCTGTTCTGGTACTGGCTGAATAGCCCCCATATCCATGAGGGACGTAACTTGTTTCTGTGCCTCTGCCCATTGATTCTTTGGCAGATCTGGCCAACAGTTTGCAGTTGGCAGAGTGTGGAAGTGGAATCTGTATCCCTGAGATACTATGTTTAACACCCACTTGTCCTGGGTTATTAACTGCCAATTTTGAGCATAAAGTGTTAATTTTCCCCCTAAGGATGCTGCCAAAAGATAAGTGCTTGGTGATGGCAGAGGGAAGACATTGAGACTGTTTACTGTAGGGTTGCGCTTTATTTCCTCCAGATTTGGAGGTAGAAACACCCCATTGCTTTGACCTGTGAGAATCCTGTAACTGGTATCTAGAACTTTTAGGGCGCCTGGATTTGCCCCGTTGAGCTCTGTCGGACACAGGAAAGGGCCAATTTTTGTAGGCCAGTGTCTACTGAATCTTAGTGGCTGCACTTGTAAGAAGTCTTTTACAGTTTGCATAGACTTAGCTTTGTCTTCCATTTTCTTTAAAACCTCTTCTGCCTTAATACCAAACAGAGTATCATGCTGTAAAGGTGCATCCAGCAATTTAGCTTTAACATGATCAGGCAAATTTTGCTCTTTTATCCAGGCATGCCTCCTAATCACAGATCCAGTAACTGCGGCCCTGCAGGAGGCCTCTAAGGAATCAAAACCACATTGCAAAGTATGCTTTCCAACTTGTTCTGCTGCATGCAATAATTCCTGCAATTCTTTATTTTCTGCACATTCAGAAATCAACATAATTTTCTGTTTCAATAATCCCATAACATGTTGTTGATACTTGAGCATATGAAACTGGCAGTTTAAGGCACTAATTACCAAGGTTGCAGATGTATAAACCTTCTTTCCCCATCTATCCAGTGCCCTGGAATCTCTTGTCGGGGGGGGGTAGGATTTTTTGCTGTCGAGGCCTTAACACCTTTTGGACCCTGTGAAATAGTTTCTGGGTCAGCAGCAAGGTTTCTAAATAAAAATTTGTGTGAGCCAGGAACCCTGTAATATCTGTCTGGCTTGCTAGGAGCCGGAGGTAAGGAGTCTGGAGTCAAGCTTGACTCCGAAAACACATCATCCACAATGTCTAAAACAGGAGGTATTGCTAAAGGCCTATGCTGATGGAGAAAAAGGAAATCCCTGAGCCTCTTTTTTGATTCTGAGAAATCTTGACTCTCCCAGTGAAAATGCTCCCTCAAAGTATGCAAGGTTTCTCCAAAGGAATAATCTTCAGGAGGAGATGCAGATGGGATAGATTCCTCTGCATCAGAATCCTCATACGGTGGTATAGATAATTCCTGATCAGAAGAGGAATCAGAAGAAATAGAAACCTGATCTGAAGTTTCATAATCAGTGTCTTGCCTCTTATCAGGAGGGGGTTGGGAACCCCTGATCAAGGTAATTAGGTCTTCAGTCATTTTGATCTTCTGCTTTTTGGGCATAGAGGCCTGTGCACGTGGCTCATGCATCTTTTTTTTAGCTTTAGAAGTTGCTTTTGTCTTTGATTTTGAAGCTGGCGTCGGTTTTATATAAAAATGTTGTGGCCTGAATACACCCTCAGAAGCCAGTGCCGGCTCTGGACCCCATCCAAGGGAGAGACATCCACGGGTACAATACTTTGAGAATCTCGCAGCGTGCCGGACTCCACATGAGTCACGGTAGGGGCTGCGAAAGCACCTCACTGAGTGCCGGCGAATGGCTTAGGAGAAGCTTCGTCATTGATTTTCGACTTTGACGGTCTGTCTCTGTTCTTTTCTTTGCGTTTTTTGTGTAGTCCGGTAGTCGGATTGCTATTGGATGACATTTCAGGATAGTTAAATCTATTTCCAAAATATTTTGAGGCAAAGATATACAGACGCTTAATAGTATGTTGGTTAAATCTAGCACAAAGCAGACAGCTAGGCAAGGAATACATTATAAATGGAAATCCTTATGAGGTATTTGCTTCCCACAAGTAATGCAATTATTAACTTTTACTGACATCGGTATGGAACAATAAAAAAGTTTCCCCAACGGGATACTTAGCTTTAGTGAAGACTTTGGTTCTGAAACTCGAATTAGAAAATTTCAGGAGTTGGCCGACTGGGACTTGCGAACTGCTTCTGCTTCGGGCACCGCGCGGCAAGAAAGACTAAAGAAAATGGCATTGGCTGCCTGTTTTATACCCCTGACGACTTGACGTCATAGAAGAGGAGACAGCAACCGACGCAGGACCCAAGACTTTGAATTCAGGCTGACTGAGGGCAACCTGCCAGCAGATTACCCAAATGCAATGACTGCAACAGTGAAACACGAAGAACATGCAGAATTCCACAAAAGTCACAAAAAAGAACCATAAAGGACTATTGAGGACAAGGAAGAAATTACATATTGCTAACATTATGCAAGAAACCCAGGACTTCCATATGGAGGATATTCAAAAATATTGAGAAAATTAGATGAAAGAAAAATACTTTCACAAGCAAAACTATCAAAAGCTTCAAATGCAAATTTGTGTTCATTAATATAACAGAACCATGAAAAACATTACATAGACCAAGAAACGTTGGGCCCTTGGAAAAAGAAGCAACAGAGAAGTGTGAAAATATAAAGAACAAAATCTACAGATTTGTAAAAGGTTTAAAAAAAGAAACATGGACATAGGAAGGAAAGAGATTTGATATGGTACTATATTTATGCAAAGGAGAAAGCCAAACTAATCGATACAAAAAGCAGCTCCAAATATATTTGAAGAGAAATACAGGCAAGGGTACCTGGATAAACTTTGCAATACAAAAAATATGATTGCAAAGGGGAAATGTATAACTTTTGCTTTACAAATCTTATGTTCAACAAGTTATACAATACCTGTGAAATGAAGGATTTACTGCAGAAAGTCTAATACAGGTTACGTTGGGTCTATGTCAGATGATCAATATTTTTTCAAGTTTCCGAAAAGTCTAAGATACCATATGACTGAGTTTCCGAGAACTTGAACATCGGAACAAAAAAAAAAAAAAAAAAAAAAACACAAAGATCTACATTTTTGCAGGGAGCAAGCCCCTCCTGCACACCCATGTGGTGGGCTATGCCCCCTAAACCCCTTGCAAATTATATACACTACCTCCAAGATCGCACTGCAGTGAGGAAAAGTGTAAATTTCCCAATCCTAGCTGTACCGCAATCTTCATTCAAAAGCTTTGAGTTTTCAAAAACTTGATCATATGGTCTCGACTATATGGAGTTCGAGTTTCTGAAAACTTGATCAACTGACCCAGGTTATGTCACAGCATGATGGAACAGTGAGTCCCCAAAATAAGGAGAAACAGGTGAAGCAGTAGACACCTGAAGAAGAAATACGGGCATAGGAAAGAAAAAAAGTGATTTTATATGGTGCAATATTTACAAAAAAGGAGAAAGCAAAATTAATCAGTACAAAACAGCAGCTCTAAAGAGAAATACAGGCAAAGTCATATGGATATAGAAAATTTCACAACACAAAAAAATAAGAAAACAAAGGGGAAAGTAGAAAAGAGGATTAGTAAATGAGAAGTTAAAGAAATGGAAGCTGAAGATATGGATTACCTGCAAAGTGAAGGATTTAGTGTAGAAAATCTAACTCTGGTAATGTTACAGCATGATGGAAAAATGTGTCCCCAAATTAAGGGGAAAACAGGTGGAACAGGAAGCATCTGATCACTTGCCACATGAAGCTACTCTACAGCCTTCAGTACAAAAGTTCAGTTGGAGTTGCACCGCAAGGGCAGGTCTAAGGGAAGAGCTGCTTGATTTAATAGAGATGGACAGACATATTAAAATTGATTAAAGAAATAAAATTACAGAAATTCAGTAAAACCCAAAATGTTAGAAGTCTGACAATACTCTTGATTACTGTGTTCATCTGTTTTAACAGAAATTTGTGTAATATAACAGAAGTAAATAGGATATTTTACTGTGCAGCTACATTAGTTACAAATAAAGTTCTCCCACAAAAACACAGGGCAATAAGGGAAAGAAAGGGAAGAAATCAAATGCCGTCACGGAATCATCAAATAGAGATAACTATAAAGCAATTAAGTCAAGAAGTGTTACAATTAAAAAGGTATACAAGAGGAAACAGATCACCAAAAATACTTAGAAAGACAGACGTGGTAAAAGCAACACAGACCAGGATCTATCGTACATTCTTGCAAATAATAAACTATAGATAGCACAGGCAGAAAAACTTAGAAGATATGCACATAAATATAAAGGAAAAGTACAAAATAAGCAATTCACTGATGACTCAAAAAGTTTTAAAGAGAATTGGGAAGCAAAGTAAAAGGAATAGAAACACCAACAACAAACAAAAAAAAGCAATAGACACATTTTAGAGAAATATATATGAAGACCCTGTGGAGCTTAACAAAAATGCTGAATGGATAGAAGTAAAAGACACATAAGAAGTTCAAATGTAAAAGATATGAAATGGGATGAAGTAACGACTAGAGAAAGTGAAACAAAATTAAGAAAAGCTCCCAAATGGATCAGACATAGAACTTAACATCTGGCTAAAAGTTTCTTTACACAAAGATTTAGCTCCAGTAAGAATTACTTATATGCACATCCTGAACAGATACTAACTTGGTTAACAGGAAAATGATCCTGTGATAGTGAACGTAAAGCTACCATAAAAACTTTAGACCAATAACTTGCCTTACGACGATGTATAGACTACATACTAGAAATTATGCCGACAGCATTTACAGTCATGTAGAAAACTCAATTATGGCAACAGAACAAAAGGGTAACAAAAGAAAGTCATGTGTGGGGTCATTTATTGCACTGTTGTGAATATTTTGCTACTTGTGTATCTCTGCTACCTTTAAATTAAAACAAAAAAAGAAAAAAACAAAAAAATCTTGCTTTTTTCCCCACTTTCTGAAATTTAAGAAAGTTCAGTTACAGATTTGCTGTTCTGAACTGTTTGTAAGTTTCTTGGAGGCCAGTGCTTGCTTGGGCTAAAGGGAAGCCTCTGTGTTCACCAGTGGCAGGGGTTAACACTGAGCAGCCTGCCTGTCCCTGTAGGAGTGGTTACTGCCTAGAATCTGTAGTTTTATTGGCCATTTTGGGTCAATTCTAAACTCCTTGATCTCTCTTCTGTTAAAACCCTGCTGCCTCGTGGTTTTGGCGTCTTTTCAGGCTTGTTAGTTGTTGCTTTAGCACCTACCAAGGGGAGAAAACGCTGAGAGAAGAAAGGAGCCACTTTTGAGATTTTAAGTATTTTCTTCTGATTTTTTGTTTAGAATTACTGTTTTGCTGCCTACTTTTCGGTGTTTTCCGGCTTGCTAAAGTTTATATCTGTACTAGAAACAGTATTTAGAACACATCTAGAGCCTGTTTACTGCATTTCCTGTGTTGCACTTAATTTAAAATTGATTTTTTCTCTTAAAATTGCATTTTACCTGACTTTGGCCTAGCACTTAAGTGTGGGGTCAGGTATTGCACTGTTGTGAATATTTTGCTACTTGTGTATCTCTGCTACCTTTAAACTAAAACAAAAAAAGAAAAAAAAATCTTGCTTTTTTACCACTTTCTGAAATTTAAGAAAGTTCAGTTACAGATTTGCTGTTCTGAACTGTTTGTAAGTTTCTTGGAGGCCAGTGCTTGCTTGGGCTAAAGGGAAGTCTCTGTGTTCACCAGTGGCAGTGGTTAACACTGAGCAGCCTGCCTGTCCCTGTAGGAGTGGTTACTGCCTAGAAGCTGTAGTTTTACTGGCCATTTTGGGTCAATTCTAAACTCCTTGATCTCTCTCTCTTAAAACCCTGCTGCCTCATGGTTTTGGCATCTTTCCAGGCTTGTTTGCTGAAGCACCTACCAAGGGGAGAAAACGCTGAGAGAAGAAAGGAGCCACTTTTGAGATTTTAAGTATTTTCTTCTGATTTTTTGTTTAGAATTACTGCTTTGCCCTCTACTTTTCGGCGTTTTCCGGCTTGCTAAAGTTTATATCTGTATTAGTAACAGTATTTAGAACACATCTAGAGCCTGTTTACTGCATTTCCTGTGTTGCACTTAATTTAAAAAAGTTTTTTTTCTCTTAAAATTGCATTTTGCCTGACTTTGGCCTAGCACTCAAGTGTGGGGTCATTTATTGCACTGTTGTGAATATTTTGCTACTTGTGTATCTCTGCTACCTTTAAACTAAAACAAAAAAAGAAAAAAAAAAACAAAAAAATCTTGCTTTTTTCCCACTTTCTGAAATTTAAGAAAGTTCAGTTACAGATTTGCTGTTCTGAACTATTTGTAAGTTACTTGGAGGCCAGTGCTTGCTTGGGCTAAAGGGAAGCCTCTGTGTTCACCAGTGGCAGGGGTTAACACTGAGCAGCCTGCCTGTCCCTGTAGGAGTGGTTACTGCCTAGAAGCTGTAGTTTTAGTGGCCATTTTGGGTCAATTCTAAACTCCATCTCTCTCTCTCTTAAAACCCTGCAACTCTCTTTTTGCGCGGTCGTGCGCACAGAGCAGCGTCACTTAAACAGGTTTAAAGTATTCCCGGCTCCACAAAGTCTGCTCTTCACTTTTTCCCTTAGAACTGCTCTAAATCTCTAATTAAGCACTCTATTCTCATTCTAAAGTCCTGCACTTACTCGTATAAGTAATCTCATTGGTAAACACAAACTAAAGCACAACATCCTCTTATACTCCTTCTAAGCACTTGCTCCCTATTGGTTCTTTCTGATCTGTCAATAAGTAGTTCCCTATATTATTCAGGCATGTCCAAAGGTCAGTTTCGAATTTAATCTCCAGTCCCGCTGGTGAATCTGGGAATCTTGAGGCAATGTCACAACTGCCTTATGTATACAGACCACCCTCTCCTCCTCCCAACAAGCTCAAATATATGTGAGAGATGCAACTATATAGCCAAACTGGAGGCTAAGCTCTCTCAACCCAGTACTGGCACAGCCTGTCAGGAGGAGAAGGTAACCACAAACACCACAAATCCAGTCTCACATAGACCTATCACATCAGCAAACGAAACACATGAACACACAAAAACATACTCGGAGGCTCTAAATAAAAATCTGCCTAAGCAGCAGAGACCTCCAAAGCAGACATCCAAGCAACAACTACCATGAAACAATATCCACTTAGCACATAGCTCACAAAGTCAGTGTGCCACACAGTTACAGCCCTCAAGGCTAAACAACACACCTAATACACTTGTAATAGGGGACTCTATTGTCAGACACACTGACGTCCCACTCACCAGACTGAACAAGGAGAAGGTCACTGTAAGCTGCCTGTCGGGTGCCAGGATCCGCCACATAACACAAGCACTCAGGTCACTCCAAAGCAAGTACAAATATGACTCCGTCATTGTCCATGCTGGTGTGAATGACCTGAGACGTACCTCCCTGGACTACATGAAAAAAGACATACAGGAGCTCTTTGATCATGTAGTCCAGGCCGGTATGACCCTGACCTTGAGTAGCATCTTACCCTCACCAAGAATGATGCCACAGTATAAAGACAAAATGATCAATTTTAACAATTGGCTAAAGTATTGGTGTCATTCAAAGGCGATCCAGTGTCTCAGCCTGGGATGACATGTTCGACAAGCCACGTTGCTTCGCTAGGGATGGCTTGCACCTGTCACCCCTGGGTTTTCAAATACTGGCAAGGGCTCTTGCCTCCCCCATTGTGCCTTTTTTAGGCAAGGCTCTAAAGACAAACCCACCCCATAGACACCATAAAGAAAAAAAAAACTAAGGGTAATGCTGCTCAACGCCAGAAGTTTAAATCTCAAGACGCACACACACTCGAGACTCTCCTCAGTATGGAGAATATCGATATCTGTGCAGTAACAGAAACCTGGTTCAAGGATCCCAAGAGCAGCCCAGCACTAACAGGTTTTACTTCTTACCATGCTTTCTGGCCCCACAACTCGGACCGAAACACAAAAGGAGGGGGAGTATCCATATTTATCAAAGATACCCACATCTCCAGGTTAGTGACACTGCACGAAGCATCGGAGACCATCCAAGTGCAACTAACAGTGGGCAAAACTGCCTTTCAGTTTGTAGCCTGCTACAGACCACCCTCCCAAACACAGGAACCTCACTCGGCTTTCCTGAGAACACTGGAGAATATGAAGGTCTCTCCAAGCACTATTATACTGGGTGACTTCAACTACCCATACATCGATTGGGAAAACTACTCAAGCCCAAACACCCTTGCCCAACGGTTCCTAGAATTTATAAACTGAAATGCTATGGAACAACTGATCACCACTCCCACAAGAGGGGAAAACATATTGGATCTGGTCATCACCAACATGGGGTCTCTATGTTCCACACCAGAGGTATACCCCTCATTGGTAAGATCAGACCATAAACAAATCTCACTGGACATCCATATTCCATCCCCACCCCTAGCCAATGAAACCACGGTGAAGAACTTCTCAAAAGCAAACTTCACACTTCTCAAAACTGAGGTGGAATCCTTCAAAGCCCCCGGGCCAGTGGAAAATACAGCCCAAAATGCAGAATCCTTTACAAAAGCATTCTATGGACACCTACAGGAATGCATGGAGCATGCTATCCCAAATAAAACCAAGACTCACTCCTCCAAAGGCAGGAGACCTGTCTGGTGGACCCCGGCCATAAATAAGCTATACAACAGAAGGAGAAAGCTACTACATGACAGAGAAAAATCCCAAAAAGGGAAGGCGTCACTGATCAGTACTAGCAAGAAACTACGATCCCTCATAAAATCATCTAAGGCCAGCTTCGAAAGAAAAATTGCACAAGACACTAAAGATAATCACAAGGCCTTCTTTAGATATGTCAGAAACCTGGGCGGCAACTCCCAGATATGCTCTGAGTTAGTGCAAAATGACAAAAAATACACTGAACCCACAGACATTGCCAAAATCTTGGCAGAAAGGTTCAGAGCAAACTTCTCCCCCCCTTCCTCCCCAAAAGAGCAAATAACTATCCCAACAGAGTGTAATCTTCCTGGGATCACAGATGCACAGTTGAGAGCTGCCCTCTCCAAAGCAAAAAATACAGCATCAATGGGACCAGACGGTGTCCCGGGCTGCGTCTTACACGAGCTCCAAGAAGAACTAAACCGTCATATAAAGTCACTGTTCAATCTCAGCCTTACTACAGGATATGTACCCAAGGAATGGCGTACAGCAACAGTGGTCCCACTCCACAAAGGTGGTGCCACAAAAGACCCCGGAAACTATCGCCCTATAAGCCTGACTAGACTGGTCTGCAAAGCTATGGAGCATATCATCATGGAAATAATAAACAAAGACATTGGGAACCTCCAGACACTGGATCCTACCCAATGTGGCTTCGTTAAGGGCAGACCTTGCCTCTTGAACCTGGTCGACTTCTTTGAAACAGTTACCAAAGCCATAGATGAAGGGAAGGTAGTCCACACAGCCTACCTGGACCTCGCAAAAGCCTTCGACACAATACCCCACTCGGGCATCATAAATAAGCTCACCAGCTTAAAATGTCAACCCCTATGTCACAAGATGGGTTGCAAACTGGCTCAGGGATAGAACCCACATGGTCAGAATAGCAGGTGCCATGTCAGACTCTAAACCAGTTACAAGTGGTGTCCCACAAGGCTCAGTCCTGGGACCTCTCTTGTTCAGTATATATTTCTCTGAGGTACAGGCTAACACGGGTGGACTATGGCTGACCAAGTTCGCAGATGACTGCAAACTGGGTGCTGTAATCGACTCTCCGGCTGACACAAGCATCCTCCAAAAGGGTCTCACAGAGACAGATAACTGGTGCCAGAGCCATGGCCTAAGCTAAATGCCAAAAAGTGCATAGTCATCCCCTTTGGGAAAAACAAAGTGCCCACAAATTACCACATAGGTGGGAATCCATCAAGTATGGAAGAAGTAATTAGGGACTTGGGGACCCAAGTAGATAGCAATCTCTCCTTTGACAATCACGTTGCCAAAGTGGTTAGAAAGACCTTCTATATAGCCCACCTTATCACGAAAGGGTTCACATCTAGATCAAGAGAGGTCATTGTGCCCCTCTACTCATCACTTATCAGGCCCATAATTGAGTACAATGCCCCGTTTGGGATGTACCTTACCCGACACCTTCAGCAACTGGAAAGACCCCAAAAGTATCTCACCAAGAGGATCAAGGGGCTCAAACAGATGCCCTATGCAGTTTGGCTAAAGAAACTCCAGCTCTACTCAGTTGCGTACCGCCTACTCAGAGGCGATCTGAGTCTGACATATAAAGCCATGTCCAACTCAGAATTAATGGACATGCTTCACCTCAGGAAATCCAAATCCCTTAGAGCTACACGCTCCAGGGACTTGAACCTCAGCACAGAAATAAATAGGACATGCTGGAGGGACAGATTCATATCCCAGAGGCTCCCCTCACTCTGGAACAGAATCCCAATCCATGTTAGGCAGATCCCCTCACTGACCCTCTTTAAGAGAAATCTTGATGAGTGGATGGGAGATCGTAAGTTTACCCCTGGGATCTCTTCTGTGTCCCTGCTTGACAGAGGTACAGTAAACTAACCTTAAAAGGGCTACCTTCTGTGACCTACTATACAGAGGCACAGTCAACTAATCTAAAAGGGTGGCAAAAGCCAAACAAACTCTGGCTAGGCTTATAAATGCCCTAGGGCAGATAGCCTAGTATCAACCTATGAACCTATGTCGAACAAAGGATCACTTGCTGTTAAAGTCATAATGGAAAATTGTATAAAGGGGAAGAATCTAAGCAGAGCATGAACAGATTACAAAAAAGCATAAGACATCAATCCACATTCATGGATAAAGGAGTGCTTACAAATATATAAGATACACCCTACAATGATCAAGTACATTATAGTGACCATGAAGCAGTGGAAAACCACACTGCAGCTACGCCATAATAAAGGACAAATTATTATCCCAGGGATAAAAATTCAAAGTGGGATATTCCAGGGTGACTCTTCGTCACTGCTTCTCTTTTGTCTTTCCCTTAAATTGATTAAACTGTCTATGTATCACATTAGGTTGTGGTTACAATCTAGCTTCGACACAACAATACAGTGTAAAGACTTATCTTCTTTTTGTGGACGATTTAATAGTTCATCAGATGAGCAGCTGAAAGCACAAAGTACAGTTGTGTACACTTACCATAAATGTAGATGTTCGAGTGTATTCACTGCGGCAGTCATTACATTTGGGTGATCTGCTTGCAGGTTGCCCTCAGTCGGCCTGATTAACAAAGTCTTGGGTCCTGCGTCAGTTGCTGTCCCTTCTTCCATGACGTCAGGTCATCAGGGGTATAAAACACACAGCTGACACCATTATATGAGTTTTTCTTGCCACAGATATCAGGTGCCCCCCTAATGGGAAGCAAATAAACATAAAAACACAAAGGTATACCTCCAACAAAAAAGCAAATACACCAAAAAGGCTTTTAAGCATAGTAAAGGAAAGTAGAGGTATAGCCAAAAGAAGTTAGGGGGCAGGAGGGAGGGTAACTAGGACTGCAACAGTGAACACACTCGAACATCTACATTTATGGTAAGTGTACACAACTGTGCTATGTTCTTCGTGTTTCACTGTTGCAGTCATTACATTTGGGTAAATTCCCAAAGCTATGGTTGGGAGGAGGAGTTTAGATAGCATTAGGGCCAGCTATAAGACCCTGCAAGACTGCAGTGGCAAAGCCAGCTCTGGATTTAGAGAAAATTGGCAAAAGATAATGCTTGGTGAAAGTACGTACAGAACTCCAGGTAGCAGCTTCTAGGATGTCCCTGGTAGGAACGCCTCTGAGAAAGGCAGCAGAATTAGATGCAGCCCTGGTGGAGTGAGACCTGATTCCCCTAGGGGATAGGTTTTCCATGGTGCGTATAGCAGAAATGAATGCAATGGCTTATCCATTTAGAAATGGTTTGTTTTGAAATAGCCTTCCCCTCTGCCCCTGCAGCAAATGCTACCAGCAGTTGTTCAGATTTTCTTTGAGGTTTAGTCCTGTCCAAGTACAATCTAAGTGGTCTGTGCACATCCAAGGAATGCCGCATCTGTTCCCCTTTGTTCTGTGGATTGGGAAAGAAAGTTGGCAAATGAATGGACTGATTAAGAGCCACACTGGATACCACCTTGGGCATGGATGATGGATTGGTTCTGAGTGACACCTTGTCAGCATGAAAGATGATGAAAGGCTCCACTGCCATAAGGGCCTGTAATTCAAACACCCTTCTAGCTGAAGTGATTGCTAAAAGGAAAGCTGTTTTCCAAAAAATAAATTTTAAGTCTGCAGTAGCAGCTGGCTTGAAAGGAGGTAGAGTTTCTTCAATACAAAGTTAAGGTCCCAGGCTGGGGTTGGAGCTCTCCTGGGTGGTCTCAAATTTTTGGCCCCTCTGAGGAACTGCTTGAGCAATGGATGAGAGAAGAGGGGAGGTTCTGTGTTATAATGAGCTGAAATGGCTGAGGCATTAATTTTAATGGAGGAAAAGACAGGCCCTTGTGAAGCATCTCAGTTAAGTATTGTAAAATCTGAGGTAAATTGGGCACTGCTGTGCTCATCCCTTGAGATTGGTTCCAGGCACAGAATCTTTTCCATTTTTCAGCATAAGATTTTCTAGTACTAGGCCTCCTTGCCTCTAAGATGACATCCATCACATGTTTGCTGAGGGATGGTAAGGGAGAGTTTAAGTAATTAGCCAGGCTGCAAGGTTCAGTGTTGGAAGTTGATGGCGCAGAATCTGGTTCTCCTGTTGAGACAGCAGGGAAGGAGTCTGAGGCAGGTACCATGGAGATAACCATGACACACTGCGCAGGAGGGGGTACCAGTGTTGGCGTGGCCAGTCTGGAGCAATCAAAATCATCCTTGGTTTGTCCTATTTTGACTTTTAGTTGTACTTTGGAGAGCAGAGGCAGCGGGGGGAAGGCATAGACTGATAGGTTTTTACAGCTGAAGGACAGAGCATCCACTTTCCAGGCTTGTTTGTGGTGAGTCCTTGTGCAAAATGTGTCCAATTGGCAGTTCTGAAAGGAGGCAAACAGGTCTATATTTGGGCTCCCGCATTCGCTTGTCAATGTGTTGAAAATCCTTGGTTCCAGTTTCCACTTGTGTGGGTCCATGAGGTTTCTGCTTAGTACGTCTGCCAGTGTATTTAATTTTCCTGGCAGGAATTAAGCTTGTAGGTGCACTTGGCAGCTCAAGGCTGTGTTCCACAATGCCATGGCTTGTCTGCAGAGGGGGTAAGAATGTGTACCCCCCTGCTTGTTTATGTACCACATAACTGTGGTTTTGTCTGTCTTTACCATTAGTTGTCCTTGAAGAATGTAGTCCTTGAAGGCTGTCAGAGCATTCTGTACAGCTAACATTTCTTTTTGATTGATATGCAAGTGCATTTGACTTGGGCTCCATTTGCCCTGAATGCACTTCCCTGCCAGGTGTGCCCCCAAGCATAGTCTGATGCATCTGTTGTTAGGGTCTGGGTGGCAGGGGAGTGGTGTGAAAGGTAGTCCCTTGTTTTGGTGGCAGGCCTCTGCCCACCAAAGGAACTCTAGGCGTAGGCAAGGTATGATAGGAATCATTGTTTCTAGGCTGTGAGAATGTTGACTCCCATAGGCTTTTTAGATACCACTGTAGTTTCCTCATATGCAGTCTTGCATATGGAATTAGAAGAATGCAGGAGGCCATGAACCCCAAGGCTTGCAGTATTTGTCTTGCAGATAGCAGGGTTTTTGTGGCCACTTGTTTGAAGTAGGTTGCCAAATGAATTTGCTTTTCTGGCATGAGGTAAGCCATCTGGGAAGTTGTATTCAAGTTTGCACCCAGGAATGTAATTTGTTGACAGGGTACCAGTTGTGATTTCTTTTCGTTTATGGAGTACCCCAGACAAGTTAGAACCCTTTTTCAAAGGCCAGATGATTCAAAATATGTCCTGGCTTTCTGCCTGAATTAGCCAATCGTCCAGGTATGGGTATATTTGAATACTTTTTTGCCTGCAAAATGCAATAACTGGAGCTAGGCACTTTGTGAAAACCCTGGGCACAGTAGATAAGCCAAAGGGTAGTGCAGAGAACTGATAATGCGTGTAGCCTGCTTTGAAGCATAGGTATCTTCTGCAAGATTCTCTGATTGGGATGTGCAGGTATGCTTCTTTTAAATCTAGTGTTCCCAACCAGGCGTCTTTGCCTAGCATAGGAAGTAATTGGTGAAGAGTCAGCATCTTGAATTTTGGAATCTTCAGAAAGGTGGTTAGAGTAGACAGGTCTAGGATAGGACGCCATGATTTGTCTTTTCTGGGTACCAGGAAAAGTCTCGAGTAGAAACCTTGTCCCTTTTCCTCTTCTGGTACCAGCTGAATAGCCCCCATGCTTAAGAGAGAAAGCACTTGTTTTTGGGCCTCTGCCCATTGATTTGGGGGTAGGTCCAGCCACCCACTTGGGGTTGGCAATGTGTGGAAGTGAAATCTGTATCCCTGGGACACTATATTTAAAACCCATTTGCCTGGGTAATGAGTTCCCAGTTCTTTGCATGAAGAGCAATCTTTCCCCCCAAAGGGGCAGACAGAAGATAAGTGCTTGGAAATTTTAAAAGGAAGTCATTGAGACAGTTTACCACAGGGGGAGTCTTATTATTTCCAGATTTGGAAGTGGAGGCCCCCCACTGCTTAGTTCTGTGAGTCCCCTGGGACTGAAACCTGGGCTGTTTGCTGTGTCTGGGCTTGGCTTGAGAAGACCTGGAAGGGGCTGGAAAGGACCAATTTATAGAGGGCCAGTGCCTACTAAATCTAGGAGGCTGAACTTGTAAAAAATGTTTAACAGTTTGCATAGATTTAGCTTTATCTTCCATCATTTTAAGAACTTATTCAGCCTTATTGCCAAACAGGCGGTCCTGATTTAAAGGAACATCCAACAATTTAGCTTTAACATGATCAGGCAAAGATTGCTCCTTAAGCCAAGCATGCCTTCTAAGCACAGACCCAGTAACAGCAGCCCTTCAAGAGGCCTCTAATGAATCAAATCCACACTGCGAAGTATGTTTTCCAACTTGTTCAGCAGAATGCATTAAATCCTGTAAGTCTTTATTTTCCACACAGTCAGGAATCAACATAATTTTCTGTTTAAGCAGTCCAATAACACGTTGCTGATATTTTAACATATTAAATTGGAAGTTTAAAGCTCTAATGGCCAAGGTTGCTGAAGTGTAAACCTTTTTACCTCATCTATCCAGCGCCCTGGAATCTCTATCAGAAGGGGTAGGATTTTTAGCAGTAGAAGCCTTAATGCCCTTGGGCCCCTGTGAAATAGTCTCTGGATCTGCAATAGGATTTTTGAAAAGGAACTTGTGGGACTTAGGGACCATTTAGTATCTGTCAGGTTTACTGGGAGCAGGAGGCAGGGAATCAGAGGCCAAACTGGATTCCGAGAAAGCATCATCAACAATATCTAGTACAGGAGGAATAGCCAAAGGCCTATGCTGAGGTAGGAGAAGGAAATCCCTAAGCCTCTTTTTGAATCAGAAAATTCCTGGCTTTCCCAGTGAAAATGCTCCCTTAGAGTATGTAAGGTTTCCCCAAAAGAAAAATCCTCAGGAGGAGAAGCAGAGGGAATAGAGTCCTCTGCATCAGAATCCTCATAAGTAGGTAAGGGCAAATCCAGGTCATCAGAAAAGTCAGAAAAAGAAGAATCCTGATCAGAAGATTCATAATCCACTCCAGTCCTAGGCCTCTTAGAAGGGGAGGGTTGGCTACCCCCGATTAGAGTTATTAGATCTTCAGCCATTTTTATCATTTGTTTTTTAGGCATAGAGGCCTGAGCATGTGGCTTGGGCGTCGGTTTTTTAGACATGGATCAAGATTTAGGCCTTAGTAATGAAGGAGGTGTTGATTTAATATGCAAGTCCGTAGGCCTGAATACACCCTCAGAAGCTGGTGCTTGCACAGTGGCTCCAGACCCATCCAAGGCAGAGACTTCTGCGGGTTCCATAGTTGAAGCATCTCGTGCCATACTGGACTCTGAATGGGTCTCAGTATAGGCCTGCGAATCAGAAGTAACGGGTATTAGGGGCTGTGAAAGCGCCTCACTGAGTACCGGCGAACTGGTGACTGGCTTAGGAAAAGCGTCGTTGGCAGTTTTGGACCCCAGCGGCCTGTCTCTGTCTTTATCTTTGTGTTTTTTCAGAATCCCGGTAGTCGGATGGCTAACTGACGACATTTCTGGATAATTAAACCGAGAACCAAAATATTTAGAGGCAAAAATATACAGACGACCGATAGTGCGCTGATTAAATAAAGCACAAAACTGACAGCAAGGTACGTCGTGGTCAGGGCCTAGGCAAGGAGTACAGTACGAATTAAAATCTTTATGAGGTATTTGCTTTCCACAAGTAATGCAATTATTAACTTTTACTGACATCGGTAAGGAGCAAGAAAAAGTTTCCCCAACGGGGTACTCCGCTTTTATTTGAAGATTTCGGTTCTGAAACTCGAAAACGAAAATTTCAAGAGTCAGCTGACCAGCACTTGCGAACTGCTTCAGGCACCGCATGGCAAGAAAGACTGATGTAATGGTGTCGGTTGCATGTTTTATATCCCTGATGACCTGACGTCATAGAAGAAGGGACAGCAACCGATGCAGGACTTTGTTAATCAGGCCGACTGAGGGCAACCTGCAAGCAGATTACCCAAATGTAATGACTGCAACAGTGAAACATGAAGAACATCTGGAAGTGGTCAAAACTTTCTCAGATGATATAAGAATGCAATTTGGTGTTGATAAATGTGCAAAATCAGCATTTAAAGCAGGAAAGCTGCAGCACTAAGAAAATATCTGTCTGGGTCAGGAATGTGATATAAAGTAACTTGTAGAAGGGAGTGTATAAATATTTAGGAACAAGACTAAAATTAATACTAAAAACAGCTCTGACATCTAGGAAAAGTCCATGCTGTAAACCAATTCTAATTCTAATCCTATTCTAACTTACAGTTTTTAGGTGACTGACTAGCCCCAAAAGGTACTGGATCAGATGGACAGGAAAACAAGAAAAATGCTTCACTATTATTAAATGGTATAGAAAAATCAGCGAATACCAAGATTATATATTCCTTGTTCTGAAGGAGGTGTAGGCCTCCTTGAAATTGATTACATATATACATATATCTGTAATCGTAGGACTGCATACATATCGGCTGCCTTTACCAGATCCAAACATAGTGAACATTTTAAAACATGAGGAAAAGTCTAAGAAGACTTCCCTGCTTTGTTTAACAGAAGCATACTGGTGTCAAGTGGGAATGGAAATCAAACCAGAAGTAAACAAATATCAAGCAGTAACTGAATGTGCCAAAAAACAAAATAAAGAATTAAAGGAGAGGGCTCCGACAAAAAGGCAAGAAATGTGGAAAAGGCATAAATATAAAACAGAAAGTACAGTTGTGTACACTTACCATAAATGTAGATGTTCGAGTGTATTCACTGTTGCAGTCATCACATTTGGGTTATCTGCCTGCAGGTAGCCCTCAGCCGGCCTGAATACCAGAGTCTTCGGATTTCTGCATCGGATGCTGTCGCTTCTTCCTTGACATCAGATGATCAGGGGTATAAAACATGCAGCCGACGCCATTACATCAGTTTTTCTTGCCCCAGATGTCAGGTGCCCCCATAATAGGAAGCAATTAAATGAAATGGTAAAACCCCCATCAAAAAGCAAATACACAAGAAAAAATAGACATACCAACCATAAGGAGAGGTAAAGCCAAGAGAAGTCAGGGGGCTGGAGGAAGGGTAACCAGGACTGCAACAGTGAATACACTGTTGCAGTCCTGGTTACCCTTCATAAAGCCAAGAGAAGTCAGGGGGCTGGAGGAAGGGTAACCAGAACTGCAACAGTGAATACACTGTTGCAGTCCTGGTTACCCTTCGTAAAGCCAAGAGAAGTCAGGGGGCTGGAGGAAGGGTAACCAGGACTGCAACAGTGAATACACTCAAACATCTACATTTATGGTAAGTGTACACAACTGTATTATGTTCTTCATGTTTCACTGTTGCAGTCATCACATTTGAGTTGACTCCCAAAGCTAAGGAAGGGAGGAGGAAGTCAAAGAGTATTACGGCCAGCTATTAATCCCTGCGAGACTGCAGTGGCAAACACAGCTCTGGATTTTGAAAAGATATGCAAGTGGTAATGCTTGGTGAAGGTATGTAAAGAGCTCCAGGTAGCAGCTTCTAGGATGTCCCCGGTAGGGACCCCTCTGAGAAATGCAGCAGAGTTAGATGTAGCCCTGGTGGAATGTGATCTTATCCCCTGTGGGGTAGGTTTTCCATGGTGTTGTAGCAGAAATGAATGCAATGGGCTATCCATTTGGAAATGGTTTTCTTTGAAATTGCCTTCCCCTCTGCCCCTGCAGTAAAGCTAACTAGCAGCTGTTCATATTTTCTGGTAGGCTTAGTCCTGTCCATATAGAATCAAAGTTGTCTGTGCACGTCCAGAGAGTGCAGTATTTGTTCCCCTTTGTTTTGTGGATTAGGGGAAAAAAGTAGGCAAATTAATGGACTGATTTAGGGCCACAGAAGACACCACCTTGGGCATAAAGGAAGGGTTAGTCCTGAGGGAAACCCTGTCTGCATGGAAGATAATGAAGGGTTCCACTGCCATGAGGGCCTGTAATTCAGATACTCCTCTTGCTGAAGTGATGGCTAGAAGGAAGGCTGTTTTCCAAGAAAGGAATTTCAACTCAGCTGTAGCCACTGGTTCAAATGGGGGGGGAGTGAGCTTTTCCAATACAAAGTTAAGGCCCCAGGCTGGAGTAGGAGTTCTGGGGGGTCTTAAATTGTTGTCCCCTCTAAGGAATTGCTTTAGCAAGGGGTCAGAGAAAAGGGGTGGCTCTGTATTATAATGTGCTGAAATGGCAGAGGCATGAATTTTAATTGACGAGAAGGATAGGCCCCTGTGGAGCATTTCTGTTAAGTACTGTAGAATTTGAGGTAAGCTGGGCACCGTTGTGCCCCTCCCTTGAGTCAGGCTCCAGGAACAGTATCTTTTCTACTTTTCAGCATAGGATTTTCTAGTACTAGGTCTCCTTGCCTCCAGAATGACATCCAGTACCTGCTTACTGGGGGATGCTAAGGGAGGGCTCAAGGAAATAGCCAGGCTGCAAGGTTCAGGGTTTGAAGCTGAGGGTGCAGAATCTGGCCCGCCTGCTGGGACAGCAGGGAAGGGGTCTGAGGCAGGTGCCAAGGTTGTAGCAGTGCCATACTGTGCAAGAGGGGGGGTACCAGTGCTGGCGTGGCCAGTCTGGTGCAATCAGTATTGTCCTTGGCTTGTCCTGTTTGAGCTTTAGTAGGACCTTCGAGAGGAGAGGCAGAGTGGGAAAGGCATAAACTGAGAGGCTTTCCCAGGTAAAGGACAGGGCATCCACTTTCCAAGCTTGGCTGTGGAGAGTTCTTGTGCAGAATTTGTTCAACTGGTAGTTCTGAGGGGAAGCAAACAGGTCTGTCTCTGGAGTCCCCCATTTGTTCCATAGAGGTTGAATATTTTGGCAACTAGTTTCCATTCGTGTGGGTCCATGAGATTTCTGCTTCAGTCATCTGCCAGTGAATTTAGTATGCCTGGCAGGAATTAATCTTGCAGATGTACTTGGTAGCTCAAGGCTGAGTTCCACAGAGCCATGGCCAGCCTGCAGAGAGGGTACGAGTGGGTTCATCCCTGCTTATGTACCACATAACTGTGGTGTTGTCTGTCTTTACCAGTAGTTGTCCTGGAAGAATACGGTCTTTGAAGGCTGTCAGAGCATTCTGTACAGCTAACATTTCTTTTTGATTAATATGCAGGTGCATCTTTCTCGGGTTCCATTTGCCCTGAATGCACTGCCCTGCCATGTGAGCCCCCCCATGCATAGTCTGATGAATCTGTTGTGAGGGTTTGAGCGGCAGGGGGTAGAGTGAAAGGGAGTCCCTTGTTGTGGCAGCAGGCCTCTATCCACCAAAGGAACTCTGTCTTGATACAAGGAATGATAGAAATCATTGTTTCCAGGTCCTGAGAATGTTGACACCATAGGCTTTTTAGATACCATTGGAGTTTCCTCATATGCAGTCTTGCATATGGAATTAGTAAAATTTAACAGGCCATGAACCCCAGGGCTTGCAGTATTTTCCTTGCAGATAGCTGGGTTTTTGTGGCCAATAGCTTGAAGTAGGTTGTCAAGTAAACTTATTTCTCTGGAGTGAGGAATGCCATCTGGGAAGTTGTGTTCAATCTTGCTCCAGGAATACAATCTGTTAGCAGGGTACTAGGTGAGATTTCTTTTCGATGATAGTGTACCCCAGTGAGGTCAGAAGTTTCTTTATGAATGCCAGGTGTTGTAATAGCAAGTTCTGGCTTCCTGTCTGAATCAGACAATCGTCCAAATATAGGTAAAGTTGAATATTTCCCTGCCCGCAAAATACAGTGGCTGGAGCAAGGTACTTTGTGAATACCCTGGGCGCAGTAGATAAGCCAAAAGGAAGTGCAGAGAACTGCATGAAGCCTGCCCTGAAGCGTAGGTATTTCCTGCAAGATTCTCTTATTGGGATGTGCAGGTAAGCTTCCTTTAAGTCTAGGGTTGCCAGCCAGGCATCCTTGGCTAGCATGGAAAGAAGCTGTTGCAGAGTTAGCATTTTGAATTTTGGAACTACCAGAAAAGTGTTGAGAATAGAGAGGTCCAGGATAGGACGCCAGGAGTCGTCTTTTCTGGGTACCAGAAATAGTCTTGAATAAAAGCCTTGCCCCCTTTGTTCTGCTGAGACAGGCTGAATAGTCCTGATATTGAGTAGAGAGAGAACCTGTTGATGGGCCTCCACCCATTGATTTTGGGGTAGGTCTGGCCGACCACTTGGTGTTGGCAGGGAGTGGAAGTGGAATCTGTATCCTTCGGAAACTATGTTCAAAACCCAAACGTCCTGGGTAATGAGTTCCCAGTTTTTTGCTTGCAGGCAAGGTTTCCTCCTAAGGGAGCAAGTAGTAGAGCAGGGCTTGGGAGGGTTAAAGTTAAGTCATTGTGCCATTTTTCCGCAGGGGGGTGGCTTACTACTCCCTGCTTTGAAAGTGGGAGCCCCCTACTGCTTAGGTTTGTGCGAAGCCTGAGACTGTAGCCTAGGTGGTTTGCTGTTCCTGGGTTTGGACTGAAAAGGCCTAGAAGGGACTGGAAAAGTACAGTTGTGTACCTACCATAAATGTAGGTGTTTGAGTGTATTCACTGTTGCAGTCATTACACTTGGGTTATCCTGCTGGCAGGCTACCCGCAGTCGGCCTGAATTCTAAAGTCCTGGTCCGGCATCGGTTGCTGTCGCCCCTTCCCCGACGTCAGTGCGCCAGGGGTATATAAGATGCAGCTGACGCCATTTTCTTCAGTTTTTCTTTCCCCAGATGTCAGGTGCCCCAAAAAGGGTAGGCTAAAAAACATTACTTATAAGAAGCATACATTAAAATAAACAATACCTTCATCTACAAGCAAATAGGTTGTATAGAATAGAGAAGTACAGATAAGCCCCAGCAAAGAAAGGGGGATGGTAGGTGGGTAACCTGGACTGCAACAGTGAATACACTCGAACATCTACATTTATGGTAGGTACACAACTGTACTATGTTCATCGTGTTTCACTGTTGCAGTCATTACACTTGGGTTGAATCCCAAAGCTGAGGTTGGGCGGCTGGGTCTAAACAGAATTAGGAGTGGCTATGAGGCCCTGCAGAACTGCAGTGGCAAAGCCTGCTCTGGATTTAGAGTAAGTGGTAGTGCTTGGTAGAAGTGTGCACTGAACTCCAAGTTGCAGCCCCCAAAATTTCCTTGGTTGGTACTCCTCTGAGAAAAGCTGCTGATGTGGCTGCTGCCCTGGTCGAATGTGGCCTAATGCCCTTCGGCACTGATTTGCCATGCTGTGCATAGCAGAAACGAATGCAGTGTCCTATCCATTTTGAAATAGTCTACTTTGAGATAGCCTTTCCTTGTGATCCTGCAGCATATGCCACTAAGAGTTGCTCAGTCTTCCTGAAAGCTTTAGTTTTGTCCAAGTAGAAGCGTAACTGCCTGTGTATGTCCAGAGAATGCAGAAGTCTCTCCCCTTTATTCTGGGGGTTTGGATAAAAAGTAGGCAAATGAATGGTTTGATTAAGAGCCACACTGGATACTACCTTTGGCATAAATGTTGGGTTTGTCCTTAGAGAAACCCTGTCCAGGTGGAAAACGATAAAAGGTTCCACTGTCATTAGTGCCTGTAACTCTGAGACTCTTCTTGCTGAAGTTATTGCTAGGAGCAGAGCTGTTTTCCATGATAAGAATTTTATCTCAGCTGTATTGGCTGGCTCAAAAGGAAGCAGAAAATTGAGGTCCCATATAGGTATCGGTGCTCTCTTTGGGGGTCTTATATTTTTGGCCCCTCTGAGGTACTGTCTTAGCAGTGGATGTGAAAAAATAGGTGGTTCCGTATTGTAATGAGCTGAAATGGCAGAGGCATGGATCTTAACTGATGAGAAGGATACGCCTTTGTCCAGCATCTCAGTTAGGTATTTTAAAATCTGAGGAATATTTGGAACAAGCGGTTCAATTCCTTGTGCTTGATTCCAAGCACAGAATCTCCTCCATTTTTCTGCATAAGATTTTCTGGTGCTTGACCTCCTGGCTTCCAGAATGACATCCATAACTGCTTTAGAGAGAGGTGTGTTCTGAGTGGTTATATTATTCGCCATGCAGCCAGATTTAAGGTTCTGAGTTGGCTGTGCTGGATCTGATTGTTTTGTTGGGTCAGAAGATGAGGAATTTGAGGTAAAGTCCAGGCTGGGCCTTGAGACAAGCTCTTTAGGATTGGGTACCAGTGCTGGCGTGGCCAGTCTGGGGCAATCAGAATCATTTTTGGCTTCTCTTGTCTGACCTTTGGGAGTACCTTGAGGAGGAGAGGCAGTGGAGGAAAGGCATAAACTGTCAGGGCTTTCCAGCTGAATTACAGAGCATCCACCTTCCATGCTTTTGTGTGATAAGTCCTTGTGCAGAATCTCTGTAGTTGGCAATTGTGAGGGGAGGCAAATAGATCTATGTCTGGGCATCCCCATTTCCTTGTTATCATGCTGAAGACTTGTGGATCTAGTTTCCACTCGTGACGGTCCATGAGGTTTTTGCTTAGTTCGTCTGCCAGAGTATTTGTCTTTCCTGGCAGGAATTGTGCTTGCAGATGCACTTGATAGGTCAATGCTGTGTTCCACAAAGTCATGGCTTGCCTGCAGAGGGTAAGAATGTGGCTTGTTTATGTACCACATGACTGTAGTATTGTCCGTCTTTAGCAATAGTTGTCCTGGATGAAGTAGATCCTTGAAGGCTGTCAGGGCATTCTGAACAGCTAGCATCTCTTTGGCCACGTGCCCTGAATACATTTTCCCGCCATGTGTGCCCCCAGGCATAATCTGATGCATCTGTTGTTAGTGTCTGCCTGGCTGTGGGTAAACTGAATGGCTGTCCCTTGTTGTGGTGACAGGCCAGTGCCCACCATTGAAACTCCTGTTGCAGGCAGGGAATGAGAGTAATTATTGTTTCCAGGCTGTGGCAATGTTGAGTCCAAACACTTTTTAGATATCATTGTAGTTTCCTCATATGGAATTAGCAAAATGCAGAATGCCATGAAGCCCAAAGCCTGCAGAATTTTTCTTGCAAGTAACTGGGTCTTTGTTGCCATCATTTGGAAGTAAAGAGTCAGTTGCCTTTGTTTGTCTGGCGTGAGATAAGCCATCTGGGCAGTTGTATTTAAGCTTGCACCCAGGAATATTACCTCTTGAGAGGGGACTAGTTTTGATTTATTTTCGTTTACTGTGTACCCTAGGCAAATTAGTAATCTTTTGACAAACGCCAGATGCTTTAGTAGAATGTCCTTGCTCTCTGCTTGAATAAGGCGGGCGTCCAAGTAGGGATATATTTGAATTCCTCTTTGTCTGCAAAATGGAATTAGTGGTGCCAGGCATTTTGTGAAGACCCTGGGCACAGAAGATAAGCCAAAGGGCAGTGCAGAGAATTGGTAGTGCATTGAGTCGGCTATGAATCTGAGGTATCGTCTGCAAGATTGTCTGACTGGGACATGCAGGTATGCCTCTTTGAGGTCCGAAGTTACAAGCCAAGCCTTCTTGCCCAGCATGGGCAGAAGTTGCTGCAGTGTCAACATTCTGAATTTTGGAACGTTCAGAAAAGTATTTCGAGTAGACAGGTCCAGTATTGGTCTCCAGGCTTTGACCTTTCTGGGTACCAAGAAAAGTCTCGAGTAAAATCCTTGCCCCTGCTCTTGCTGTGGTACTCTCTGAATAGCCCTCATGTCCATGAGAGATGAAATTTGCTTTTGTGCCTCTGCCCATTGATTGTGTGGCAGGTCTGGCATACCTTTTGCCCTTGAGAGGGTGTGAAAGTGGAACCTGTAGCCCTGACAAACAATATTCAGAACCCATTTGTCCTGGGTGATCATGTGCCAATTTTGTGAGAAAAGTGCTAGTTTTCCCCCTAAGGGTGCTGCCAAAAGGTAATTGTTTGGCATTGGTAGTGGGAAGTCAATGGGACTGTTTTCTAAATGGTTGCAATTTGTCTTCTCCACCTTTGGAGGCTGAAGCACCCCATTGCTTAGCCTGTATGAGCCTTGGGGCTCAGATCTGCCTCTAGGGCGTCTGTATCTGCCTCTTTGTGGTCTGTCTGACACTGGAAAGGACCAATTCTTAGAAGGCCAGTTTCTACGAAATCTGGGTGGCTGAACCTGTAAGAAATCCTTTACTGTCTGCATTGATTTAGCTTTATCCTCCATTTTCTTTAACACCTCTTCTGCCTTAACACCAAACAAAGTCTCATGCTGTAATGGAGCATCCAATAATTTTGCTTTAACATGATCAGGCAGACTCTGTTCCTTTAACCAAGCATGCCTTCGAATAACAGAGCCTGTAACTGTGGCCCTGCAAGAAGCCTCTAGTGAATCAAAACCACATTGCAAAGTATGCTTTCCCACTTGTTCAGCTGCATGCAATAAATCCTGCATTTCCTTGTTTTCAGGACATTCAGAATTTGTCAGCATTTTCTGTTTTAGCAGTGACATTAGGTATTGCTAATATTTAAGCATGCGAAACTGGCAGTTTAAAGCCCTTACAGCTAAAGTAGCAGAGGTGTAAACGTTTTTCCCCCATCTGTCCAGTGCTCTAGAATCCCTATCAGAGGGAACAGGGTTTTTTGAAGTGGAAGCCTTGACCCCTTTGGGACCCTGAGATATAGTTTCTAGGTCAGCAGCAGGGTTTTTATAAAGAAATTTATGTGAATCTGGAACCCTGTAGTACCTATCTGGCTTAACTGGTACAGGGGGTAAAGAATCAGGAGACAGACTGGACTCAGAAAATACATCATCTACAATGTCTAGCACAGGAGGAATAGCAAGAGGTCTGTGTTGAGGCAATAAAAGAAAGTCTCTGAGCCTTTTCTTGGATTCTGAATCATCTTGGCTCTCCCAGTGGAAATGCTCCCTCATGGTGTGCAGGGTTTCCCCAAAAGAATAGTCCTCAGGAGGAGAGGCTGAAGGGATAGATTCTTCAGCATCAGAGTCCTCATACGGAGGAAGAGAATATCCCTGTTCTGAAGAGGAATCAGATGAAATAGAAACCTGGTCAGAGGAATCATAGTCAGTGTCTTGCCTAGGCCTTTTATCAGGAGGGGGATGGGGAACCCCTGATCAAAGTAATTAGGTCCTTGGCCATTTTAAGCATCTGTTTCTTAGGCATGGATGACTGTCCAGGAGAGTGATGTACTTGTTTCTTTGTCTTTAAAGGTGTTTTAGACTTTGCCTTGGTTGCTGAAGTGGTCTTGATAGAAAGCTGTGTAGGTCTGAAAACACCCTCAGAAGCCAAAGCCTGCTCAGCGGCTCCGGACCCATCTGATGGAATAGTATCCGTTGGCCCAATACTTTGAGTTTCCAGAGGCCTAGCTGTCTTCACGTAGGAGTCGGAGGCGGCCTGTGGCTCTGAGGTAGCGGGTGTCAGGGGCTGCAAAAGCACCTCACTGAGAACCAGCGAACCGGCGACTGGCCTAGAAGAGGCTTCGTCATCGGTTTTGGACCTTAGATGCCTGTCCTTTTCTTTTTCCTTGCGCTTTTTATGAACTCCGGTCGTCGGTTGTTCTGATGGCATTATATAATTAAACCTCCGGCCAAAGTAATGGAAAGCAAAATCGAACCGATGCTTAATAGTGTGTTGGTTAAATCTAGCACAAAACCGACAACTAGCAACATCGTGGTCAGGGCCTAGGCAAGGAATGCAGTAAGAATGAAAATCCTTATGAGGTATTTGCTTCCCACAAGAAATACAATTGTTAACTTTTACTGACATCGGTCTGGAGCAAGAAAAAGTTTCCCCAACAGGGTACTTAGCTTTATTGAAGACTTCAGATCTGAAATTCAATTTCGAAAATCTCAGGAGTCGGCCGACTGGCACTTCGAACTGCTTTTGCTTTGGGCACTGCGCGGCAAGAAAGACTGAAGAAAATGGCACAGGCTGCATCTTATATACCCCCTGGCACACTGACATCAGGGAAGGGGAGACAGCAACCAACGCCGGACCAGGACTTTGGAATTCAGGCCGACTGCGGGTAGCCTGCCAGTAGGATAACCCAAGTGTAATGACTGCAACAATGAAACACGATGAACATGGACCAGTTCTTAGAAGGCCAATGCCTAGTGAATCTGTGAGGCTGTACTTGTAGGAAATCTTTAACAGTTTGCATAGATTTAGCTTTTTCCTCCATCCTTTTGTGGACTTCTTCTGCTTTGTTGCCAAAAAGGCAGTCTTGGTTTAAGGGAGCATCCAGTAGTTTAGCTTTTACATGATCTGGCAAGTTTTGTTCCTTAAGCCAAGCATGCCTTCTAAGTACAGACCCAGTGACAGCAGCCCTGCAAGATACTTCTAAAGCGTCAAAACCACATTGCAAAGTAAGTTTACCAACTTGTTCTGCAGAATGCATTAAATCCTGTAATTCTTTGTGTTCAGTACAGTCAGGAATCAACATCAATTTCTGTTTATGTAGCCCCATAACATGCTGCTGATGCTTTAACATACGAAACTGGCAATTTAAAGCCCTGATGGCCAAAGTAGCAGAAGTGTAAACCTTCTTACCCCATCTGTCTAAGGCTCTAGAATCTCTATCAGAAGGTGTAGGATTTTTGGCAGCAGTAGCCTTAATGTCTTTTGGTCCCTGAGAAATGGTCTCTGGATCGGCAGAAGGATTCTTGAAGAGGAAGTTGTGAGAGTCAGGTACTCTCTAATACCAGTCAGGTTTTCTGGGAGTTGGAGGTAAAGTGCCTGGGGAAAGGCTAGATTCCAAGAAAGCATCATCTACAATGTCCAGAACAGGAGGGATAGCTAAAGGCCTGTGTTGAGGTAGGAGTAAGAATTCCCCAAGCCTCTTTTTGGAGTCAGAGTGATCCTGGCTTTCCCAGCGGAAATGCTCCCTAAGAGTGTGCAAGGATTCACTGAAAGAAAAATCTTCTGGAGGGGAAGCAGAGGGAATGGAATTCTCTGCATCAGAATCCTCATAAGTAGATAATGGCAAATCCTGGTAATCAGAAGGAGCAGAAAAATCAGATTCCTGATCAGAAGAATCAGAAAGAAACTCAGTTCTAGGTCTCTTAGAGGGGGAAGGCTAGCTTCCCCTAATCAAGGTAATTAGGTCTTTAGCCATTCTAAGCATTTGTTTTTAGGCATATGGGCCTGGGCCTGTGGTTTGGTCATCGGTTTTCTAGGCGTGGTGCGAATTTTAGGCCTGGATGAAAACTATGGCTTTGGTTTAATATGAATGTTTGTAGGCCTGAATACACCCCTCAGAAGCCGGTGCCTGCACAGCGGCTCCAGACACATCCAATGTAGAGACATTCGCAGGTTCCATAGTTGAAGAAGCATCTTGCGGCATACCGGACTCCGAATGGGTCTCAGCAGAGGCCTGCGAATCAGAAGTAGTAGGTATTAGGGGCTGTGAAATTGCCTCACTGAGTACCGACGGACTGGCGACTAGCTTAACGGAAGCGTTGTCGGCAGTTTTGGACCTATGCGGTCTGTCTCTGTCTTTATCTCTACGTTTTTCAGAAGATCGGTAGTCGGATGGCTTGACAAAGCCATTTCAGAGTACACAGAATGAGTACAAAAATAATTAGCTGCAAAAATAGCCCAACGACAGATAGTTCGGGCGTTGAATAAGGCACAAAACCGACAACGAGGGATGTCGTGGTCTGGGCCTAAGCAGGGGATGCAGTAAGAATGAAAACCTCTATGAGGTATTTGCTTTCCACAGGTAAGACAATTGTTAACTTTTACTGACATCGGTTAGAGCAAGAAAAAGGATCCCCAACGGGGTATTTAGCTTTTTTTGAAGACTTTGGGTCTGAAACTCGAAAACGCAAATTTCAGGAGTCGGCCGACCGGCACTTGCGAACTGCTTCTGCTTCGGCACCGCACGGCAAGAAAGACTGATGTAATGGTGTCGGCTGCATGTTATATATCCCTGATGACCTGATGTCAAGGAAGAAGCGACAGCATCCGATGCAGAAATCCGAAGACTCTGGTATTCAGGCCGGTTGAGAGCTACCTGCAGGCAGATATCCCAAATGTGATGACTGCAACAGTGAAACACGAAGAACATCTGGAAGAAAATCGCACATCTTTTTGCTGAGTGTAACACACTAATGGCAGAGGGTCTGTATAATGAAAAGCATAATAATATGGCAAGACTGTTGCACTCGGGATTGTGCAAACATGATACTGAAGTATCTGAGAAGCACTGGAAACATGACTCACAAAACGTTAGAGAGAATGATGACGTTTATATTACATGTGATCATCAATTACCAACCATTCAAAAAATAGAGGCGAAAAAACAAGATATAGTAGTCCATGAAAAGTAGACAACAGTAGCCCTTATCACTGAAATTGCTTGTGATTACAGTATCTTATGTACACAGACACAAAGTTTTAAACTATCAGGATTTGTAGGAAGACATGAGGGCAATGTGGAAGAAGGATACCCAGTCAGTTCCATTAGTAGTAGGAACAATGGGTTTTATAAAAAAAGAATTTAAAGTAGTACTTAGATATTCTAATAAATGTAATTCGATATAAATTACAGAAGAACGATGGGTGCTGCGAAGAACAGTTTTGGCTAACATCAAAGTCTTAAAAAATACTGATTTCATGAACTTTAATCATACTTTGACTTAGGAATGGGGTCCATTCCTGTGATGGTACTAGAAACTCAAAAGACTTGGAGAAATTAAATAAAAAAAAAAAACTATAAATCTGCCAGTATTGTCTGTTTTGTTCGTCTTTTATTATTGAAGCCTCTCTAGCAATCAGTATTATTACTCCCATTTTCCTTTGTCCTTCATACTCTACCGAACGTCTTATTTATTTATTTTATTTATCCTTTGTTGTCTAGTTTAGTCCCATTAGGCTAGTAACCTCTTTCCAGGGGAGATCCGAGATGGTATTTATACTACTAGGGGAAATTTGGCAAGGGCAGGTCATCAGGGAACTTTACTTACTCTTTTTGATAGCTGCTGTGAGATCATCAACTTGAGCATCTATCAATTCATGCAAATGGGGCCTTGGTTTAATGTCTCATCCAAAGGATGACACACTCAGGAGTGCAGCAGCCCCCCCCATGCTGTACTGCAGTGTCAGCAATTATCTATCTGAACAGAATCCACTGCCTTCTGCAGCAAAGGTAAGTGGGCTACGTGTTGCTCCACGGACACTGCTATGCTATGACAAATCAATATCCACCCTGACATCCTTTTTTTATCAAATTCAGATGGTCATTTCAAATGTGACTTCTGCAACATTGTTATTTGCACCCTGCAGTTTTTTTCTTTCATTTTTCATTTTAATTTACAACTTAAGATATAACAATACATTAAGAGAAAAGAAAACAAACCATATTAACACCGTTTTCCATTTACATGCATTATATAATACATATATTTTTTGTAATTGTAATAAGCCAACATTACATAAATTTCTGAATTCCTGCCATCCCTTAAACCTTACTCCTCCTCCTTTTCCTGAACATTATTCTGCATGTAATGTTCCTACAATCTCCATGTACTTATATGTAATTTACTCCTTCTCTTTTCTAAAGATCCTTCTTCCAGTTCTTTCATCTCTTTTATAATATTCAATACTTCAAACACAGTTGGCTTTAGAATTTGATTTCCATTTCTAGTAACCGTTTTTATTTGGTAGCCAGCTTATACTTAATATGGCATTAATATGTCTAGATAATTCAAATCCTCTGTTTCAACTCAAAAGAATAATTTCCTTAGTTACAGCTATTTGCTCACCCAATATTTCTGACAGAGTACTCTGTAGGGATTTTTTGTACCCTACATTCCTTGATAAAAATCCAAAATTCTTTGATTTTCATCTACACACATAAATCCATTTACATTCCAAGATAAGATGAACACAGCAGACATTGTGATAGAAAGCTATTATCCTCACCTATTATATGTGACAGTTGTTTTGAATGCATATTTCCATCTTTTAACTTACATGAACTCACTAATGTTTGGCAGGCAGAACTCTTGAGCAGTAGCTTCTTGTTATCACCACTTAAACATGAGTCACATTTTTCAGAAACTTTTCTTCAGTGAAAACTTTCAAACACCAAATTAAACAGATTTTTAGAATCCCTTCTTAAATTACAGAAAACACGCAAAGCTATGTACCCTTTCAAAAAAAAGAAAGAAAGAAAAAGAAATTTCCACCTCTGGATAGCAGTAGTTGCCCCAAATCAAAATTTTTTAATGAGCATTAACTTTTCTAAAATTAAGATTACCTTTGCTAAAGCTCATATTAGAGTTTGTGTTCCAACTTACACTGAATACTGTATTTCCTCTTGCCTAAATTCCTATTCCAGATGTCAAAAACAGTTTGAATGCCTTCAGTAAGCATTAACTTTTAGCCCTAACAAAAATATTAGCTACCTTTAAATAAATAATCTAAACCGTGCACTATTGAATTAAATGCATTAAAGTATTACGGCTGCATAACTTCAATTTTCATTTATTTTTCACTGAACTGCTTGCTAATGTACCTTTCAATGTTAATTACAGTATGCTGAGAGAACTGTTCAGAGTGTTAAGAGGTCAAATTATTAATTAACAACCACAAAATAAAATATAAACAAAACAGCCAGCTACTGACCCACACAAATTTTATGAACTTCTCTAGTGCCTCACCCACACACCCTTCAAGGAGTAACAGAATGAGAAAAACCCAGCCTTTAAATATAAAACACAAAATAATTATCTAATTAAACAATAAAATAATTAGATCAAATACTTCCAATTAACTTCACAATTCAAGCCCAAAGCCATCAAAGTACTGTATTTCAATATAAAAACAGATTCCTTATAAAAGAAGTTTATCCTTTAATATAACCCCCCCCCCACTGCAACATGAATCTTTTCAAGAACTGTTCCCTGTAATAATGAATAATCCCTACAATGTTTTTCTTTGAAATGCACAGCTAAAGAACTCTCCATTTTTTTGTTTTTTAATATCCCCAATATGTTCCTGCAACCTCACTCTAAACATTATTTTAGTTTCTCCAATATAAAATAAGTTGCAGGGGCACCTAAGGGCATAAACACCTTCAGTGTTACATGAAAACAATTCTGTTGGATAAAATCTAACATTAATCTTCTTAAAAGAACGTACGACAAACTCACAAACGCCACAAGTATTCCATGGAAAGGTATCTAATGTAGATAGATGTCTAACAATACCAACATCAGGAGAAACAAAATTGCCATACTCTTAACATGTCTTTTAAATTCCGTCCACATCTATATGAAATAAAAGGAATCGCCCATAAAATCTTTGACAATTCCCTATCTCATAAGAAATTCCAATAATATTTTAACATATCAAAAATGTTTTCACTTAAAATATTATAAGTTGTGACAAAGTACATTTTTTATTTGCCACAACTCATTCTCCTATTTAATTTACATAAAAAAATTAGTATTATTATTTTCTTTGTGCTTATTACCAAGCCCCAAAACTTTGAATAGGGCTTCATTTACTAAATTATAATCATACCCCCTATTAATAAATGTGCTAACTGTTCTATAAACTTCATCATAAAAAATAATTTTCATTACTACAAATTTAATACAATCTTAATAACTCTCCATAAGGCAATGAGGAAATTAAATGGGGGGGATGACAACTACACCTATGCAAGTACTGACCCCCATCTAAAAATGTTCTATGCACAGAAGTATGTATCTCACCATTCTCAAGGCCCTTTAAATATAGATCCAAGAATACAACGTCACTACTATATTGTAACCCATCAAAAGATAAATTGTATTCATTTTGTTGCAAATCCGAAACAAATTCTGTAACTTCGTTCTGGCCCCCATTACAGATGAATATCAAATCATCTGTATACCTATAATAACACACAATATATGTGTTCATAAACTCATATTTGTACAAATAATCCATTTCAAATAACGCCAACATTAAATTTGCATACATGGGGGCAAAAGGTGCTCCCATGGCCGTGCCTTGCAACTGGTGATAAACAACATTATCAAAAACAAAATAATTATTCAAAAGCAAAAATTAATTAATTCTATAATATAATGAGTAACTGGACTGTCACCCAAAAAATTGTATAAAGCTTGTATGCCATCCATATGTATATTAGTATAGAGACTTCACACACCCAGGGTGACCCAGTACATTTCTTTGTTCCACTTTAGCACAGAAAATGTACTTAAAAAATAAAAACTATCTTTAATGTTGTTGTCTTTCGGCTTTTCCCGGTTAGGGGTCGCCACAGCGGAACTCCGGTCCACTAATGATTGGCAGTAGATTTTCACGAACGCCGAGGTGCCAGCTCAACGTTCAACCTTCAACGAAGGCACGCCCATTTATGCATGTCTTTCGAATGCCCACCCAACCGTGGGGAGGACATGCAGACTCCACACAGAAGGCACTCCCTGCACTCCAGCCAAGAATCGAACGAGAGAACCTCTTGCTGTGAGGCAATAACACTACCGCTGCACCACCGCGGATTCTAATTTCAGAAGCAAAAGGAAGAAGAAATTGATGGAATAATAAACCAGTGTTACGTAAATAATATTTACATGCAGAAATAATTGGGTGACCAGGGGGGATTAATAAATCTTTATGAATTTCAGGTAAGCAATAGAAAGTAGCTAAATTGCAACCATCAACTGAAAACTTCCTGTCCATATCTTCTTTGGACAGATAACTCAACCTTACACCCTTATCCATCAAACATTGGTACCGAACGATGCATCATTATATAAGTTAATATCACATCTTTCATAGATTTTTTCATCTTCTAGGTGTTTATATCACATACGTGCATATTGTGTATGATGCATAATAACTATCTTATTCCCTTTATCTGAAGGTTTTATAACCAAATCCTTCCTCATACTAACATTTTTTCAAAGCCTTCCATTCCTCACATTTAATTATAACACACATGCTTTTTATCCTTTATAAATTCATTATATAACCTTTCAACCAAATGGTTTAGTGTATCAGAAATTTGTTTTAATACATTCATTAGTACAGGGGGAATAAATCTACTTTTACAAACAACACTAGACATGTCCAATAAATAATAAGCATTAATTGGCAAACCATCACTAATACTATCACTTACTTGAGAGAGACGAGAAAAAGCTATCATCACAACTTCCCAAATTTTCAGGGATTTCTTGTACATTATTAACTAATCTCTCACTATAGAAATACTTTAAATGCAACTTGCAAGTAAACTGAAACATTTCTCATTTTAAAACATGTAAATGTGGCAACACTATTGGTATGAACTTTAAACCTAAATTCAAAACAGAGTAGTGTTCATTCTGTAGCATACAACCTGACAAAGTAACAATCATAGATTCAGTCATAACATTTGTAACAGTCTTAACAACTTCATTGCCATCTACCTCTTTTCTGAAATTGATGAAATTGTCCACCAGTCATAGTTCCGCAAGTCCCAGTTCTCCCTCTTTAGCAATTGTTATGCTCTTGTTCATCTTCGTTATTGCTTCAAAAACTATGCTGATGTACTACAGGATCTTGTGCAGGGGGAAGGGATGAGAATGCATTATCATCACTATCTGGCCCTGTGGTGTAACCTGCACCATCCGAAGACAAAAACGAAATAGAATGAGGGTTTTTAAAACCTCTGTGTTGATGTAATGACGTCTCTCATTTATCAGTCTTCTGATTGTACCTTCAAATGAATGCACGCCCGGTCTCACAGTCACAAATATCTCTTAAGTTTAACTTTTTTCTGCTACACTATTTTATTTTCAAAAGTTTTAAGCTTCTCATTAAGATTATTAATTAAAGAATCCATTCGAACAGCAGTGAAACAAGAAACGATATCGGTAAATAGGGCACATATCTCATCTTTAATTTTTTGTTGTTTGAGCTGATCCTTTTCTATTAAAATAGCAATCCATTCCATTAGAGCATTTATGTGCTGCTGCAAGTCAGTGGTCCTAAAAAAGTTTCATAAGTCTCATTATTAGTGTCAAACGGAGTTGTACAACTCTTAAAGGCATGGAATTTTTTTGATGAGACATCAGGCTCTCTAATATACCTTAGTCTCTTTAAAGAACAACTGGGCAAAAGTATCGGACAGTTCTTAGACCTCTGTGGAAATATCACCACTGGTCTGGCCCACTGTTGAAAAAGGATTATTCATTCTTCTTTGTCTTTCCTCCACATATCTATCCAAGAATCTTGATGGATTACCACAAGTATTAACAGATCAATCACCACATTGTACAGCACCAAACATACCCTGTATAATACATTGCTCCATGATTTTCTGGGAACAGCTCACAGAACTCAACAAGGAACATTGTTCTCGAAATATACAAGGTAAATTCACTGAAGGGTCAGTAGCCAAAAGCGAACTAATAAACACAACCACAAAATAAAAAACGGAGAGTTCTACAGCTCTGCATTTAAAAAAAAAACATGGTAGTTGTTATTACAAGGAACAGTTCTTGAAAAGATTCAAGTTGCAATGGGGGGGTTACATTGAAAGATAAACTTCTTTATAAGAAATTTATTTTTATATTGAAATACAATACTTTGATGCCTTTCGGCTTGAATTCCAAAGTTAATTGGAAGTATTTGAGTTAATTATTTTATTGTTTAATTGGATAATTATTATTTTGTGTTTTATATTTAAAGGCTGTGTTTTTCTCATTTTGTTATTTCATGAAAGCTGTGTGGCCGAGACCCTAGAGAAGTTAATAAAATTTGTGTGAGTCAGTATCTGGTTATTTTGTCTAATTATTAATTGTTTGTACCTGCAGATAGCCTGTCTCCAAGGAAAAATGGTAATGAGAAAAAACACTAATGACTTTGCAGATGCATGAAGGAATGTTTGTAGGTTTCACTCAGAATACATGTTTAATTGCTTGCATTAATGGAAAAATGGCTAATGACTTTGCAAATACAAGAAAACTGCCATTTTTCAAGCATTTAATAATTTGGTTTTGTTTTTCAAAACTAATTGCTTAAAAAAAAACTTGTCTACAGCTTAATCTAAGGACATTAAGCTATATATCCAGCCCTGTGAAAACAGGGGATATTATCTTAATTCTGCATATAATGTTATCGATATACTTCTTCATTCCCACCTCAGCATCCAAAGAGAACATTAACTTCAACTGGCTTCTCTCCAACCTCTCTCATCCTGCCACAGTGAAAATCTTGAAAACACTGCAACAAAGGAAAATTACTTTCTTGCTTTAATATCTTTAACATGTACAGCAGTTACTGATCAGACTTCCCCACCACATATTTTAAAATACCCTTGACTGTAATATATAAAACTGCTTTGCAATATAACATGTAATTTATATCACACAATTTGTATACAATTAATAGGAACAAAAAGTATTGTACTTAGGTTATTTTTTCAGTCCCTTCAATGCCCTTCAAAACGTGAATGTCTAACTGGGGTACATGCTTTACAGTTCACCCACCATTATTTTCACAAAGTTCCACTCTTTCTCAGCCACTTCCTGTAACACCATAATTCATGTCTAATCATACATCTAATTGGACTGATGTTTTACAATCTTACATTTATTCTTTATTTCCACAAAGTTGCTGGTCTTCTTGCTCCATCTCCCGACACCAGCATCTGGTTCACATTCAAAGCACTCCTAATTATTCTAGTCAGCTCATGTTTTTGTTGTTTTTTTTTTTCTGTCACTCAAGCTTTTCCCCATTCTGCTTGCCAGACCACTATTTATTGGGAACCTTTTTTTTAAATTTCCCTTTGAGCCTGTTGTGCATTCATAAATGTCTTTAATCCTCACAGAAAATATTTTGAAGATAGCTGGATACAGCAGTCTGAATCTCAAACCTGTCTCTCAACATTATCTGACTGCTGGGATAATCTTGCTTCTTTTCTGCCTGGTGTACAGTAAATAATCATTTCTATAAATACTTTGCTATCTCAAATGTTAATACTTTTTATTTCTGCCTCAATTTTGACAAGAGCACCTCCTTCCAATTTCTCTGGCATAGAAGAGAATCTTAGGTTTTCTGTATGTGCTGTGTCCTCTTACACCATATTTTAAAACAGCTCTTTCTGAAAAGCCTCATACTTACTCAGCCTTTTCTACATTTGAGTCTCTGATTTTTGCAGTTTTATCAGCTCATAAGAATAGCTAGGTAAAGTCTCTTCTATTTTCAAGCCTTTTATTATGTGAATGTATATATACATTCATTGTTTCACTTATTTTAAACACATCTGAATGTATCTGATTCACTTTTTACTTTAAAATTACTGGAAGCCATCTCCTGTACCAAAGCTGAAACTTAAACTGCTCTTTTGCTAAACAGCTACAAATCTCTTCCAATCCAGAGTTTCATCTTCTCTATTTCTATTTGATTTTTCTGTTGCTTTCTCTAAATTTTTCCTTGTTGGGAACCAGGCAGTATAATTATAAGCTAGTAACTGATTTGTATTGCTTCAGAGTTTTTTCACATTTACAGTTTTCACAATGGAACCTGTCGATTAGTTTGCAGCCATCCATTAAATTGTTTTTTTTTTTTTTTGAACATGTTGGAAAATGCATACCCTACCTAATTAAAATAAGAACTGTAGTAATATTGCCACTTTTAAACAAGCAACCGAAAAACACAATGGTGAACTCTATTATAAAATGCATTTGGACTACAAGGGCATTATGCCTTTGCCTTTATGATTACTGCATTATACCCATGTACTGCATTTAAAGCTGCATGCTACTGCATTTGCTTAGCTCCTAGCTGTGCTTCTATATATTCTAGTACCACTGACATGAAAACTGTTGAAGAACCATCTATTAACATAATCAATTTATATATAATTGGAATATTTAGCATTCCATTTTTTAAATACGAGAACAATTATACCATCTTTTCAGGACTCTGGGAATTTTCTCTATTTCAAATATTTACAAAACTAAAAGCACATTTTACCCATTTATTGGAGCTTTGTCTACAAAATGTGTTTAGTACACTGGGGATTTCTGTAATGGTATTTCTGTACTTTGTCTTGCACTTACTTCTTAGTGAACATTTCAGTTATAGATTTGTAGTTTTAAGTACACACACACACACACACACACACACACACACACACACACACACACACACACACACACACAAACTGTTGTCTATTTACCACTAGCCACCCTTTTGCACTTCATGACTCCATATCTTACATAGTCCCCTCTCCTTTTAGCCTGGCTAATACCTTTTCCTACCATGACTCAGGAAGTCTTACTGTTTTTAGCATTAATTACATAGTATTTTATCTACTCTTCTTTCAGTATTGATCAACTTCATCCCCCATATCAACAGTTTGTAATTTTCATTTCTTACTTTATGTTTTGTGTTTAAACTCCTTGACTTTTGCCATTCCCATACACAATGTCTTAACTGTGATTTTGGCTAACTACAATCCCTATCAAACCACAGAGTTTTACTTTTTACCATCTTCTTTCATCAGGCATGCTCACATCATTAGTCTCCTAATCATCTAGGGAAGCTTTTGGAGCAAGTCCATGTTTTCTGATGGTTGGTCCATATTACCACTGTACTGGATCCCTGATCTAATTCCTCACTGAATGATAACTGCAAATGTTCACAATGTTTTATTGGGTAATCTGTATCCTTTATCCAATACTTTCCCTAAATCTATCAAGCTAAGTCCTGATTTTGTTTTCCCGTACTCTTGACTAGTGGGAATTTCAACTGATCACTTTTGGATTTTGGGGTATTTTCCAATTTCATATCCATTTTCATACTTGGAAACTTTATAGAGTAGTAAGCTACAGGACTTTCTTTTGGACAGGAAGGTACTTAAATCGCTCTGCCTTTTCTATTACATCATGATTTATTTGAACAGGAAGCTGTTTAATTCATTTTGTCTTTCTATAGCATTACGATCCAAGGGAATAAGTTCATAATTATACATATACTTGAGAAATATTTCCATGCAGTATTTTTTACCCATCAAACAACCGATAGCTGATTTATCAGTATTACAGATACAAGGAGCTACTCAGGAACAGAAGTACTCACCAGTTCTGTAAACTAAGCCACCAAATACATTGTATTTTTTTCAAAATATTCCTTTCCTTGTGGATCTACAAAGGACAATTCAGATTTTCCTAATTATACAAGAGATTTCTAACTGTACTGTTTTTTTCAGTGAAAGTAAACATTTATCAACACAAACAGCTTAAATAACACTGAAATCTAAAGCACATATGCTATCAGCTAGTCTTAGAAACCAAGGTCTCATTTTCCCGTTAATTAATTACGAGTCTCACACAATGTACTAACTTTCTGACTTCTTTGCTGGAACAACAAATATTTCATAATCTTAAAAGGTTGCTTAATCTATGCTATCCACCCAAGTTTTTTGTACATTAACTGTATCAAAACTCCTCCGGAATAATACAAAATTCCCATCATTCAACTAGGAAGGGAAACCATTTCTAAGGCATCATTTACAACTGAAGGCACTGTTCCTTTGTCTTCATTACCCATTCTCCAGGATTCAGTGCATTTTATGTTGCATTTCTTCTTCTTTCAGCTTTTTTACCGGTTAGGGGTCGCCACAGTGGATCACCTGTCTGCTCATGATTGGCAGTGGAGTTTTACGGTGTCGAGTTGCATTTCATCTAATAAATATTTAACATAAACAAAGCATAATGTTGAAAAAACTTCCTCATCCAGTTTTCTGGAGATGCAGGGTTTAACCTGTGATAGTCTAGAAACCTTTTCAATCCATCTTACCACGGTAACCTAAATGCACTTAATCAGAATTAGTTCACAAAAGGATTTAAAGAGTTTAAATGGTCATGGGGGTTTCCCTTTGCATGGCAGGATACTGGACAAGCAGCACACACACTGGTCTTTCTTACAACTCTTCTCATGCCTCCATACTGTCAAAAGGTTTCCTCAAAATATAATCTGTTGTACTTCTACCCCTCCCAGTTTTGAAACTGCATTTATTCTAAAAGGACATTTTAAATCTGTAAGTCCAAAAAGACACAAAGACTGCTTCTCCGGAAGGCATAATGCCTAAGATACACCAACAAGTAAGACTCTGAAATTCTTAAATTCTTCCGACACAGGTAATGACTGCTACAAAGACAGTTTTCCAGGACACAAACACAACAGCCCAAAATGAGTCAATTACTTTGATGACAAAATTCATTAGAGGCCTACGGCCGAGGATTCACCTCAGGAACTGCTAATTTACTTTCCACCAGGCTGCATAAAATCAGCAAAATCCACAAATAAACCTTCATAGTGCAGTCAATTAAAGAATTATTAAGATGTCTGAAGTATTCTGTGATCCAGGTGATGCAGCTTCAATCAGTGGATTGTCCTTGAGGAGTTGGCTGGAGGGAAGGGATAGGGGTTTCCAGCGTGGGCTATAGCCCACAGTGGAGATACAGGATTCCAAATTTGCAGTAACAGAGTAATGATTTGCACACCAGCTGTCACCTTGCCTACAATGATGTGTGGAGCAGAACTGAGAATAAGGCATACAAAAGAATATGACCTGCCTGAAGATGCCAGTTTGCCAACCATGACTTACATCTTATTTGATAAACTGGCAACAGCCTGCCAGTGGGGACAATGAATGGCTCCACTGGGAAAAGTAGAGGCCTGATGAACTGAGTGCAGCAGAAAAATAAAACGGATGTCTAAGCTACACCAGACAGTCATGGATCAAAGCAAACAGTTGCTCCACACTGTTATTGTGCCCAAAACAAGAAACATCTCTACTTGGTACTGCAAATCCTACAAGTAGGTGTCTTCTAAGTTGCAATCAATGTAAAGGGAAAACTAAAATTATCCTAGCAGCTAACCAATAAGGTAGAGGTTTTCTGCCTTACTTGTGGATGAGAGAGGAACACTATCAGATAGGACACACTAAAGCTACAGACTAACATGGAAAAGTATAGCAGTGTGTAAGAAAACACAGCATAACAGCAGATCATTAACAAGATGCCACTGTAACATTAACCTGGGAAACATTCAACTTATAGGCGTCTTTTTCCAGTCAGACATTGCAAAGTAGTGGCTTCTTTCAAATGGGGTACCATCATGCATCTTAAATAGGTATACATTTGGCTTCCTGATATATTCAATACTGCAGCATATCCCCTTCAGTTCTTTTTTTTTTTGTCACACAAGAAACATTTTTATTAAATTATCACTTATGACATAAGCAATCATATATTTATATAAATGAAAACCAAACCTATTGAAATAACTTTAGTTGCAAGCATTATACATCTCTTATAATCTATCCAGTCACTATCAGTAAAACATTACAGAGCTCATTCAAATCATGCCTTTTTTTAACCCACATTCCTCATCTGCGGGTCTATATCACATAGTCGAAGTTCCATAACTCCAAACACCTAATGGTCGAGCCATTATGTTTGAAATTACAGAACTTCCGACTACGTAAAAAAATAAATAAATAAACAACGGACAAGAAAATAAATTGTAAGCAGGGGGCAAGCCCCCCCCTGCACCCCCCACACCCCTCTCTACTTAAATATACCAACTCCGAGATCGCACCACATTGAACTGAATGGAAACCTCTGCTTACAGAGATTTCCATTCAGATGTTTGAACTTTTACAAATTTGAACTTATGGTCTCCACCATATGTGGTTTGAACTTGTAAAAGTTCGACTACGTGATAGGAACCCCTCATCTGCATGTACTATTATCTCAATTCCATTTCTTTCTATGTAATTTGCTCCTACCCTTTTCTAAAGTCCCCTTGTTTTATCTCTGTTACTATAGTCACTACTTCTACTATTGTTGGTCTAGACTGATTTCCATTTTCTAGTAATTGCTTTTTTGGCAGCCACCATAATTAGACTTAGTAAAGCCTTAACTATGTCTAAACAATTTCAACTCTGTATCACAGCTCAAAAAAATCATTTCCTTAGTAAAACCAAATTGCTTACCCAGTATTTCTGACAGTAGTCTATAAGGAATTTTTAAAGTTTTCCAACTAACTGCACTTCCAGAAAATATGTTCCTGATTATCTTTTTCTTCCCAATCTTCCCCTTCAGTTCTGAGTTAAAGTTTACCCCTACGGTTGCCACCATTCCAGTTGTCAGCGGGACACTCATGGGTTGAGCCTTCTCATCCCGCTTCCAGCATTCACAGACAGTGGGACTAAGTCCCGTTTTCCCCTTTTTGTGATTGCAAATTGCCGTTGCCGTGGAAAAGCCGAAAATACTTCTATTTTTTCCACAGCAATGTGGCTACGTCGCCAACCCGGACCTGCAGTTAGAGGGATTCTTTGCTAGGTCCAGGTGGTGTAATTCAAGCAGTAATTGGCTGCAGGGATTGGAGGGGGCAGGGCTTCACCTAGAAGAGCCCAATAAAGGTCGCAGCTGTAGAGCAGTTTTGTCTTAGTGCTCTACAGCTGCTAAGGAAATAAGGTCTGAAATTTCTAATCCCATCCAGCCAGCCAGCAAAGAAGCCAGCCAGCCAGCAAAGAAGCCAGCCAGCCAACAAAGAAGCCAGCCTGTGAGGGAGCCTGCTAGCCAGCAAGGGAGCCTGCCTGCCAGCCAGCCCAGCCACCTGAGCAGACAGAGCCAGTCATCCAACTAGCCATTCCAGCAGGAAGGAAGCAAGCTACCCAAGCAAAAACTGTGATAGTGGTTAAGTACATAACATAGTATTTTGTGGCTTTAGTTATTTAAAATGGGAATTTTGTGCTTTATTTAAGTTTCTAATGTTTAGAGGTAGATGGGGATGTAGTATGCAGTATTTAAATCTGTGCAGTGGTTATTTTTAGATTTTTGAGTAGTAGTTTTTAAAGGTATAAAACCTGTATGTATATGTAATTGTTACTGTTTTTGGGGGTATGATTTGGAAGCATTACTTTTAAAAGGCTGAACTGTGTGCAAAGAAGTTTTGTTTATTTCTGGTGGGGGGCAGTGAAATATAAATTTAGTGCGATGTATTTCTATTGTTGTAGCTTTTTCTGGGTATTTTCTGTTTGTAGATAGAAAATGTTCGAGCATAGTTTGCACTTTTTTGTGTGGAAATGTGTGCAATTTAATGCTGTTTTCAGGAAGTTAGGATATACTGTTTGGGTAATTTTTCCTGTTAGTTCTTGCTAGTCAATGTGTATATGGTACAAGTCTACCTTTTGAGGGGGAATGTTAACAGTTAATGTAGTGCATTTATTATTCTAGTAGGTACATGTTGCCAACTTTCCGAAGCTGTTTCAAGATTGTTTTCATTTATACTTGTAAATGTGTGCATTTAATTTTTTATGCATTTTTAATACGGTTAAAATGTCCTGCTTTGCTTGTAATGTGAATATGGGTGTGCTGCTTTTACTTGGGCCTGTTTATTGCATCACTGTGCTGGGTAAATCACTCTTAATTGCTATGTTTTGAGGTAAAAGGAGCCCATGGAGTCTGCTGTACATTGTAGTTTATTTTAATTCTCTTGCAAGAAGTATTTTTAAAAGGTAATATGTTTACGGACTTTTTTCCTGTTTATTTTTTTTTTTGTGGATGCATGCTCAGAAGTTAATGCAGTGTATTTGAGATTGTGCTAAACCATGTCGGTGTTACAGGGTAGTTTGCTTTTATAAGTAGCAAAGTTTGTATTTTGTGTTTTAGTGACGTCTTCAATAAACTTACAATGTACTGTTTTCATTATAATCTGATTACGACCAGTGCTGCTGTTGGGCATGTTCATTAATAGATCATTGCGCTGTGTAAATTAGTGCCATACATTTCTTTTAACTGCTGTGGTCAAAAGCTAAATTAGGTCTATGGTATCCATTGTGCATTCTCATTCATTTTAGTGTTTTTATGGTTCAGTGAATGTGGTTAACTTTTTTTTCTTGAGGGGTGGGGTGAGGTGGGCATGTTCGGTGGTAAAAATAATGCATTTCATTTTCTACAAGCTGTGTTAATGTTAGTTTTCAATGGCCAAAATGCCCCCTACATTACCTCATTTACTATTTGACCTTTTTCAAACTGTTTGTAATAACTCTTTTCTGCTCCATTCCTCAGTTCTTTCGCATGCCAATGTTTTTCGAGCCAGTTCTTTTGAGTGCCAATGTTTTTCAAGACAGTTTTTTCAAGTGCCACTGTTTTTCAAGTCATTTCTTTTTATAGTGCCACTGTTTTTCAAGTCATTTTTTGGAGTACCACTGTTTTTCAAGCCATTTTTTTTCGCATGCCAATGTTTTTCAAGCCAGTTCAAGTGCCAATGTTTTTCAAGCCAGTTCTTTCGCGTGCCAATGTTTTTCAAGCCAGTTCTTTCGCATGCCAATGTTTTTTAAGCCAGTTCTTTCGCATGCCAATGTTTTTTAAGCCAGTTCTTTCACGTGCCAATGTTTAAGCCAGTTCTTTCACGTGCCAATGTGTTTCGAGCCAGTTCTTTTGCGTGCCAATGTGTTTCGAGCCAGTTCTTTTGCATGCCAATGTGTTTCGAGCCAGTTCTTTTGCGTGCCAATGTTTTTCGAGCCAGTTCTTTCGTGTGCCAATGTTTTTTGAGCCAGTTCATTTGTGCTGTGCACCAGTATGTTACTGCACCCTACTAACACAGTTTTGGTAAATATGTTACATATCAGATGAGTACAGATTCAAGCATGAAGAGAGCAGCAGCTTCATCACAGTCAACCAGCAGCAAGAGAATGTGCAAGTGGCAGGACGTTTGGAAAACAGAATTCGACTGGATTGAGAGATGGAGTGATGTCAAAGCGTTCTGCAGGTACTGCAATAGAGAATTTCTAGTGACCCACAGTGGAAGAAACAATGTTGCACGACATGAGGCAACTGAACAACATAAGACTGCTATTCTTCAAGCTAAATCCAGTCACCTGATAACAAAGAGGGCAAGGAACGCAAACCTTGAGGGACCAGTACTTAGGATCATTGCAGCAGAAGCCTCTGAGGTGTTCCATGCTGTTAAGCACAATATTTCCTATAACAGCTTGGACTGTGCAGTAAAGTTGGCCAGCCAGTTGTACAGTGACTCGACACTGCAAATAAACTATCTTGTGGAAGAATCAAGGCTGAAGCCATAGTCAAAAATGTTTTGGGACCGCACTCATTGGAATGCCTCCTGCATGACCTTCAAAAACCAGGCACTTCATTTGCAATTTCATCAGATGCTTCCAACAAGGGGAATATAAAATTATTTCCACTTGTTGTGAGGTATTTTTCTAAAAAAGAAGGGGTGGTGAATGACCTTTTGGACTTCTATGAAGACCCTGATGATTCTGCACAGGCTATTTCACAGCAAATTTCCAACATTATGGAAAGGCACTCCTTGCCCTGGAACAGCATTTCAGCTTATGGGGCTGATAATGCCAGTGTGAACTATGGGAAGAAATCTGGTGTGTATACCAGATTAAAAGAAAAGGGCCCATCACTCCAGAAGGCTAACTGTGTTGCCCACATAATTCACAATGCAGCCAAAAAAAGCTGCACCACAAATACTGTAAGACGAAGTATTTGTAATGAAACTTTTCAGCTACTTCTCAGGTTCTGCCACAAGGACCAGAGACTTGAAAGACTTCTTTGAGTTTTGTGGCATGGAATTTGAGAGTCTGTTAAGACATGTGCCAACAAGGTGGCTGTCACTACTCCCAGCCATTGAAAGAGTAGTGAAAAATCTCCCAGTGCTACAGTCCTATTTCCTCTCCCAAGGAGAAGAGGAGACCCCCCCCCCGGCAGATATGGCAGTACTTTTCAGCTAATGATCATGGTGAGAATGAATTGCCTATGCTGCCCCAGTACTATTTGCACTTTCTCTGTGCTGTTCTTGTTGATTTTAATGAACATATAAGTACATTAAAAAAAATCAGCACTTACTGCCATGGAAGCTTTTTGTGTAATGGTCTCTCTGAAGCAAAAACTGCAGGCAAAAGCTGAAGGTGCTTTCTTTGGAGGGAAACCTAGGGCACTTATGAGCACATTAGATAGCAATTCTGCTAACAAACTGAAAAGAGACTTCATTGTGTTCTTGAAGACAGCAATGAAATACCTGGAACAGTGGTTTGATTATACTGAAAGCAACTACTTGTTTACACTATCTAAATTATCTCTAAATGAGCCCTTTGCTTTCAGTGACTTACTTAATGTGACCACTGCCCTGAGTCTGCAGGATGTAGATGAAGATTATCTTTTTAGGGACTACTTGGCAATTAGGCCCTTTCTCGAACAGTTATGTAACACAAGCTTGACCCCAGGAGTGAAGTGGCTGAAGCTTTTCAAAGAAGGGCCTGAACTGAATACACTATATCTGGTAATTGCTAGGGTTTTATCTATACCGACCTCAAATGCATTTGCAGAAAGAGTTTTTTCTTTGGTGAAAGGTAAATGGACAGATGTGAGAAACCGATGTAGTGCGGACTTGTTAAAAGCCGAACTAATGAGGACTGTAAATTACCGGATGAAATGTTGTGACTTACTCAAATATTGTTTCAAATCGGGCCCTTCTTCAAGCCATAAAATCAAATTCAAAATACACTTTAAAAAAAAAGTGATTGTGTACTAGTGTGCAGTATAAAGTACTAGGGTGCAGTTTGTAATTTTGTGTTTTTCTTTGTTTAGCGTTAATTTGCTAGTGTGCAGTATGTAGTACTAGGGTACAGTATGCAGTTTTGTGGTTTTCTTTGCTTTAGCTTTAATTGACAATAACAAGTCTTAATTCTATACTTGGCTTGTATGTGGTATGTAGATTTTTTTTAAGTTTTCTTTCTGAATAGTCATGGTTGGTTTATGAATTTTTTTAACTTTTTAAATAAACAAGTGTCTGTTTAATGAGTAGTGTGTTTTTTGTTCCTTTAAAGTTTATTTACTGTTAAAACTGAGTAATGTGTGTTTTTGCAGTAATAGTTCACTTCATTTAAATGGTTTGAGTTTTCAGTATGCTGTAATGTCACAATGTTGTATCCATAACTGTAATACTGCATCTCCTTTAACACCTCTGGTGATGTCGTGGTAGGGGTGTGGCCAGTGTTATATTGGTCACACCCCTGTCCTATTGGCCACACCCCCATGCCCCACTTTGGCCTTGTTAAAAGGTGGCAACCCTATTTACCCCAGGTGAAAGATTTCAATGATAGGCAAATGGCTCTTTTTATATGTAATATAATAAAAATGTGATACCGTACCTAATATGATGACAGCAAATGTATATGTGAGTAATAACATTTCCAAATAAAGATTTTTTTCACTACTGTCAAAGGAGAGAAAGTGTTTAAATACAGGATTTTGACAATTTAAAAGAATAACCTAGAACCATTATTCTTAAATACTGTATTTACTTATTTAGTTAAAAAGAATTAAAATGTTTAAACTCTTGAGTATTTTACATAAAAAACAAGTGAATGTTAGAAACGTAACAAAGAAGATTTAATGCATCAGTGCAGCAAACAGTAATAAACTAGTTAATATTTTTAAGAAATTAAGATTCAAAAATGTAGCATTCTGAAGGCTGAAAAAACATCTGCCACACTAACAACAGAACCTCCTAAAAAGATGGTAATGCAGAGATCTACTAAAGGTAAATGCCAGGTCACATTCTTGAATCAAGGATGGTATCTGAGCCCAAAGAATGAGAGTAAAGTTTACAGTTTCGAATCAAGCCCCAGGAACTAACAGCCCAACACCTCAGGATTTGAGCAACCTAAATGAAGCGCAAGGTTTCAGTAAGTCTAAGACGATCAGGATCCAGGTCATGTAGGGCTCAGTAAGTTAAAGAATCTTAAATACACATTTGGCATTGACTGGAAGCACATACAACTCTCAAAACACAAGTACAATACAGCAAAGTCTGAGGACTTTTGAAAAAATCAAATTGACATGCCATAATGATCATGGTACCTGAACAAGAAGAAGAAAAATAAATAAACTTAGTACATAAGTGATAAGACACAGTACTGTTTCTTTAAGAGTGGTATTACTACTGACAAACTACTAAAAGGTTCTTTGGAAAAGAAATAAATCTGAGTAACAACAAAGCATAACCAAGGTCTTTGTTGTAAAACTCTCAGGTTAATATAATTAAAAAAATGTGAACAGTGTAATATTTAATCTGGACATGAAAAAGTTACTAAAGATATCACCAAAGAGCAAATGTGCGTCTTTTCAACACCTTACAAATAATAAAAATATTTAAAAAAAGATGTAGAAATTATTTGCAAGCTCCAATAATACAAAAGACATGTTCTCACAACATTCAGCTGTTCAGACGTCACAAACAGAATGTGTGATCAATATATTAATGTGCATGTGATAACACCCATAATAATACTCTATGCTTTACAGTATCACAGCAGTAGCATGTCAAATGATGGCGCAGAAAGCACTGTCAAATAGACTTCCCTGGCTTGTTTAATATTTAACGGAAGCTATAACATTTGTGCAAGACATAATAAAAAGGACTGTGGTAGAAAACTTTATTATTATATATCATTGAACAGTAAAGTTGTGTACACTTACCATAAATGTAGATGTTCAAGTGTATTCACTGTTGCAGTCATTACATTTGGGGTTATCTGCTTGCAGGTAGCCCACAGTCGGCCTGATTAACAAAGTCTTGGGTCCTGCATCGGTTGCTGTCCCTTCTTCCATGACGTAAGGTCGTCAGGGGTATAAAGCATGCAGCCGACGCCATTACATCAGTTTTTCTTGCCCCAGATGTCAGGTTCCCCCCTAATGGGGAGCAATTAAATATAGAAGTACAATGATATACCGCCAACAAAAAAGCAAATACACCAAAAAGGCTTTTAAGCATAGTAAAATAAAAGTAGAGATATAGCCAAAAGAAGTTAGGGGGCTGGAGGGAGGGTAACCAGGACTGCAACAGTGAATACACTCGAACATCTACATTTATGGTAAGTGTACACAACTGTACTATGTTCTTCGCGTTTCACTGTTGCAGTCATTACCATTTGGGTAGATTCCCAAAGCTATGGTTGGGAGGAGGAATTTAGATAGCATTAGGACCAGCTATAAGGCTCTGCAAGACTGCAGTGGCAAAGCCAGCTCTGGATTTAGAGAAAATTGGCAAATGATAATGCTTGGTGAAAGTATGTACAGAACTCCAGGAAGCAGCTTCTAGGATGTCCCTTGTAGGGACGCCTCTGAGAAAGGCTGTAGAGGTAGATGCAGCCCTGGTGGAGTTAGGTCTGATCCCCTGGGGGATAGGTTTTCCATGGTGCTTATAGCAGAAATGAATGCAATGGCCTTTCCATTTAGAAATGGTTTGCTTTGAAATAGCCTTCCCCTCTGCCCCTGCAGCAAATGCTACAAGCAGTTGTTCAGATTTCCTTTGAGGCTTAGTCCTGTCCAAGTAGAATCTGAGTTGTCTGTGCACATCTAAGGAATGCAGTATCCATTCCCCTTTGTTCTGTGGATTGGGTAAGAAGGCTGGCAAATGAATGGACTGATTAAGAGCCACACTGGATACCACCTTAGGCATGAAGGATGGACTGGTTCTGAGGGACACCCTGTCCGCATGAAAGATAATGAAAGGCTCCACTGCCATAAGGGCCTGTAATTCAGACACCCTTCTAGCTGAAGTGATTGCTAAAAGGAAAGCTGTTTTCCATGAAAGAAATTTTAAATCTGCAGTAGCAGCTGGCTCAAAAGGAGGTAGAGTGAGTTTCTCCAAAACAAAGTTAAGGTCCCAGGCTGGGGTTGGAGCTCTCCTGGGTGGTCTCAAACTTCTGGCCCCCCTGAGGAACTGCTTGAGCAGTGGATGAGAGAAGGGGGGGGGGGTTCTGTGTTATAATAAGCTGAAATGGCTGAGGTGTGGATTTTAATGGAGGAAAAAGACAGGCCCTTGTGAAGCATCTCAGTTAAGTATTGTAAAATCTGAGGTAAATTGGGCGCTGCTGTGCTTATCCCTTGAGATTGGTTCCAGGCACAGAATCTTTTCTATTTTTCAGCATAGGATTTTCTAGTGCTAGGCCTCCTTGCCTCTAAAATGATATCCATCACAGGTTTACTGAGGGAAGGTAAAGGAGAGATTATGTAATTAGCCAGGCTGCATGGTTCAGTGTTTGAAGCTGAGGGTGCAGAATCTGGTTCTCCTGCTGAGACAACAGGAAAGGAGTCTGAGACAGGTGCCATGGGGATAACCGTGACCCACTGCGCAGGAGGGGATACCAGTGTTGGCGTGGCCAGTCTGGAGCCATCAAAATCATCCTTGGTTTGTCCTGTTTGATTTTTAGTAGTACTTTGGAGAGCAGAGGCAGAGGGGGAAAGGCATAGACTGACAGGTTTTCCCAAGTGAAGGACAGAGCATCCACTTTCCAGGCTTGTTTGTGGGGAGTCCTTGTGCAAAATTTGTCCAAGAAGAGGCAAACAGGTCTATATCTGGGCTCCCCATTTGCTTGTCAACATGTTGAAAATCCATGGTTCCAGTTTCCACTCGTGTGGGTCCATGAGGTTTCTGCTTAGTCCGTCTGCCAGTGTATTTAATTTTCCTGGCAGGAATTGAGCTTGTAGGTGTACTTGGTAGCTCAAGGCTGTGTTCCACAATGCCATGGCTAGTCTGCAGAGTGGGTAAGAATGTGTACTCCCCTGCTTGTTTATGTACCACATAACAGTGGTATTGTCCGTCTTTACCATTAGTTGTCCTGGAAGAATGTGGTCCTTGAAGGCTGTCAGAGCATTCTGTACAGCTAACATTTCTTTTTGATTGATATGCAGGTGCATTTGACTTGGGTTCCATTTGCCCTGAATGCACTTCCCTGCCAGGTGAGCCCCCCATGCATAGTCTGCTATTAAGGTTTGGGCGGCAGGGGGTGGTGTGAAAGGCAGTCCCTTGTTTTGGTGGCAGGCCTCTGCCCACCAAAGGAACTCTAGACAGAGGCAAGGTATGATAGGAATCATTGCTTCTAGATCCTGAGAATATTGACACCATAGGCTTTTTAGATACCACTGTAGTTTTCTCATATGAAGTCTTGCATATGGAATTAGAAGAATGCAGGAGGCCATGAACTCCAAGGCAGTATTTGTCTTGCAGATAGCAGGGTTTTTGTGGCCACTTGTTTGAAGTAGGTTGTCAAATGAATTTGTTTCTCTGGAGTGAGGTAAGCCATCTGGGAAGTTGTATTCAAGCTTGCTCCCAGGAATATAATTTGTTGACAGGGTACCAGGTGTGATTTCGTTTATGGTGTACCCCAGACAAGTTAGAACCCTTTGTACAAAGGCCAGATGATTCAAAAGTATGTCTTGACTTTCTGCCTGAATTAGACAATCATCCAGGTATGGGTATATTTGAATATTTCTTTGCCTGCAGAATGCAATAACTGGAGCTAGGCACTTTGTGAACACCCTGGGCGCAGTAAATAAGCCAAAGGGCAGTGCAAAGAACTGATGGTGTGTGTAGCCCGCTTTAAAGCGTAGGTATCTTCTGCAAGATTCCCTGATTGGGATGTGCAGGTATGCTTCTTTTAAATCTAGGGTTGTCAACCAGGCATCTTTGCCTAGCATAGGAAGTAATTGGTGAAGAGTCAGCATCTTGAATTTTGGAATCTCCAAAAAGGTGTTTAGAGTAGATAGGTCCAGGATAGGATGCCATGAATTGTCTTTTCTGGGTACCAGGAAAAGTCTCGAGTAGAAACCTTGTCCCTTTTCCTCTTCTGGTACCAGTTGAATAGCCCCCATGCTTAAGAGAGACGGTACTTGTTTTTGGGCCTCTGCCCACTGATTTGGGGGTAGGTCCGGCCACCCGCTTGGTGTTGGCAATGTGTGGAAGTGAAATCTGTATCCCTGGGAAATTATATTTAAACCTCATTTGTCCTGGGTAATGAGTTCCCAGTTCTTTGCATGAAGAGCAATCTTTCCCCTCAAAGGGGCAGTCAGTTGATAAGTGCTTGGAAATTTTAAAAGCAAGTCATTGAGACAGTTTACCATAGGGGGGAATCTTATTACTCCCAGATTTGGAAGTGGAGGCCCCCCACTGCTTAGTCCTCTGTGTCCCCTGGGACTGAAACCTGGGCTTTTTGCTGTGTCTGGGTTTGGCTTGAAACGTCCTGGAAGGGGCTGGAAAGGACCAATTCTTAGTGGGCCAGTGCCTACTAAATCTAGAAGGCTGAACATGTAAGAAATCTTTAACAGTTTGCATAGATTTAGCTTCATCTTCCATCCTTTTAAGAACTTCCTCAGCTTGGGTGCCAAACAGGCGGTCCTGATTTAAGGGAGCATCCAACAATTTAGCTTTAACATGATCAGGCAAAGATTGTTCCTTAAGCCAAGCATGCCTTCTGAGCACAGACCCAGTAACAGCGGCCCTGCAAAAGGCCTCTAATGAATCAAAAGCCACATTGCAAAGTATGTTTTCCAACTTGTTCAGCAGAATGCATTAAATCCTATAATTCTTTATTTTCCACACAGTCAGGAATCAATATCATTTTCTGTTTAAGCAATCCAATATCATGTTGCTGATACTTTGACATATGAAACTGGCAGTTTAAAGCCCTAATAGCCAAGGTTGCAGAAGTGTAAACCTTCTTACCCAATCTATCCAGCGCCCTGGAGTCTCTATCAGAAGGGGTAGGATTTTTAGCAGTAAAAGCCTTAATGCCCTTGGGCCCCTGTGAAATAGTCTCTGGATCCGCAACAGGATTTTTAAAAAGGAACTTGTGTGGCTCAGGGACCCTGTAGTATCGGTCTGGTTTTCTGTGAGCAGGAGGCAAGGAATCAGGGGCCAAACTAGATTCCGAAAAGGCATCATCAACAATGTCTAGTACAGGAGGAATAGCTAAAGGCCTATGCTGAGGTAGGACTAAGAAATCCCCAAGCCTCTTTTTTGAATCAGAAAAATCCTGGCTTTCCCAGTGGAAATGCTCTCTTAGAGTATGTAAGGTTTCCCCAAAAGAAAAATCCTCTGGAGGGGAAGCCGAGGGAATTGAGTCCTCTGCATCAGAATCCTCATAAATAGATGAGGGCAAATCCAGATCATCAGAAGAATCAGAAAAAAAACAGAATCCTGGTCAGAAGATTCATAAACCACTTCAGTCCTAGGTCTCTTAGAAAGGGGGGGTTGGCTACCCCTGATCAGAGGTATTAGATCTTCAGTTATTAGATCTTCAGCCATTCTTATCATTTGTTTTTTGGGCATAGAGGACTGAGCATGTGGCCTGGGTTTCGGCTTTTTAGGCATGGTTCGAGATTTAGGCCTAAGAGAAGGAGGCGTGGGTTTGATATGCAAGTCTGTAGGCCTGAATACACCCTCAGAAGCCGGTGCCTGCACAGCGGCTCCGGACCCATCCAAGGTAGAGACATCCGCGGGTTCCATAGTTGAAGTATCTCGCGGCATACTGGACTCCAAACAGAGGCCTGCGAATCAGAAGTAGCGGGTATCAGGTCCTGCGAAAGTACCTCACTGAGTACCGGCGAACTGGTGACTGGCTTGGGAGAAGCATCATCGGCAGTTTTGCACCTCGGCGGCCTGTCTCTGTCTTTAACTTTGCGTTTTTTCAGAATGCCGGTAGTTGGATGGCTAACCAATGACATTTCTGGATAATTATACTGAGAACCGAAATATTTAGAGGCGAAAATGTACCGACGACAGACAGTGCGCTGATTAAATAAAGCATAAAACCGACAGCAAGGTACGTCGGTAAGAGCCTAGGCAAGGAATACAGTACAATTGAAAATCTTTATGAGGTATTTGCTTTCCACAAGTAATGCAATTATTAACTTTTACTGACATCGGTAAGGAGCTAGAAAAAGTTTCCCCAACAGGGTACTTTGCTTTTAGTTGAAGACTTCGGTTCTGAAACTCGAAAACGAAAATTTCAGGAGTCTGCTGACCGGCACTTGCGAACTGTTTCTGCTTCAGGCACCACACGGCAAGAAAGACTGATGTAATGGCGTGGGCTGCATGTTTATACCCCTGACAACCTGACGTCATGGAAGAAGGGATAAGAATCGATGCAGGACCCAAGACTCTGTTAATCAGGCCGAATGTGGGCTACCTGCAAGCAGATAACCCCAAATGTAATGACTGCAACAGTGAAACACGAAGAACATCTGGCCATTACTCTTTGTATATAAATACATTGTCACAGGCCCCCTGTAATATCAAAAAAATTCTTTATGCAGACGACTTTCTCCTCCTCCCATTTAGCTTCAACACTGACATGTCCTCTGTACAAAATTAATAACAGGATGACTTTTACGCTATCTGCCACTTAATATCAAATTCATCTGAAACTAAATCAATTCACTGATCCTAAAACAACCCAAAAGAACATGCAAATACCTTGGCATATACCAATCTCCTCTCTAACTTTCAGTGCTCAGAATGCAGTCGCAGTTTCCAAGGTTTTCCAACAGCTAAAACCTTGTCAGAGTCACTCAGACCTTTCACCTCTGAAATATCTATACAGTCATTCTAGTTTCATTCCTAAATGCCTTCTCCTTGCCTTAAATAACAATAAACACTGTAATCTACTACATAAAACACTTTTAAACACACAAATTCATTTGACTATCTTAGAATAGAACGCATCACTCTACCTTACCCCTCTTCTCTACACCAATATCTTTAATATTCTTGATATTAGTTCCACCTTTCCATTTGGTACCGTTGTCTACAAATTTTTTCCCTCCCCTTGCTCATTTCCTTACTACTAGTAATGACCAATAGCACCTTCACAGTTCCCTAAAATTTCTGCCCTCCCTTTGTTCACCCCAATACTAATAACCAATACCACTTCCCAATATGGACATAAAAATTACAGCTAGACATAAACCATCTTAAGCCTTAAACCACACAAAGGGCATTCCACTAATTGTTGCTGTAAGGAATTCAATTTCTCTTAATATATGAACTTACCTTACTATTTCATTTTTCAAGCATGTGTTAAAATAACTCTGTTTTAAGTTCATGCAATGACCCTGCTTTGAAATAAACTTCTTTAGAATATCCACTCATATTATTAGTCTTAGCAATTATCATGTAGGCCTTTTGTTACTAGATGTTCTCTAAAATCCATGTAGATAAAGTAAATACTATGGATTTTGCATACAAAGCATTTATTTAATTTTTTTGTCTTTTTTGCAACTTCATAATTTGTTCTTTGGGCTAATTTTTATGTCTCATTGTTTTTGTACTCTGTATAGTAATGCTTGCAGCAACTGTACCAATAATGTTCATATCAACTCGTTCCTTAACTTTCGCGCCACTGAGGTCTGCGCCATGGCTAAAATGGGTCTTGACTAGACCATTCATTCAGTTAACAAATGTAAAATAAATGCATGAATACATACATACATAAATAAATAAAACTGCTGGGTAACCTTATCTTACTATATCTCTGTAAGAATGAATGGATAAGGAAAAAGCAAATAAATAATGTATGTAATATTACAGATAACTGAAAGTCTGTTGATCTTGGTAAAAAAATAAACCCAAACATGCTTCATACACAAAGAGCTCTTCATGTGTTAGATGAAATACAAAAATCTACAACCATATCTAAAAAAGGAAACAAACAATATTACTCTGCAAGGTTTACTACTCATGTTGCAAGATCTGTGCATCTTTGAGAGGTATGTATACAGGTACCATGAAAATATCTATGCATTCAAGCATAAAATAAAAAGTAAGATGCATTTTATTTCAGTCTGTAAATAAACTAACACAGAGTTGCAATATTTATTTATTTGTTATTTGCTTACTGGGCAGGTGGGCTCATCTGGTGACCCTTTTCAGCCACAACCCAAGATCAAAAAGCAGGCATAGACAGTCAAAACTAAGACAACAAACTATGTATAGAAAGAATGAATGGTATTCAGAAAATAAAACAATACTGTAACAGGAGTGTCCAATGTTAGAGGAAAGGCAGACAAGCATGCCCAAGGCTAAACAAATCACCACCTTGATGCCACACATGCTTTGGAAGACAGCCCAAAGAGGGCTAGCACAGCAAAATGTCAACCCAGTTCATGTATAAACTCATAGGAAAGGGGAGATAAAGCTATACTAGGGGGAATAGCAAGCAAAAGAAAACACACACAACGCTCATGAGAAGGCATGACTTGTTTGGAAGGGGGGATTTTTATTTGTGGTATAAGGAAGATGAAGAGTAGTTAGAAAAGGTAGTGAGGAATGCGTGAAGAAGGAACAGAGGAAGAAGGGAAGGTTAAAAGGGCAGATAAACAAACATGCATATCCAGACAGACAGGGTGGTACCGACACAAAAAATGAGGACAACAGTGAATGAAAATGGACATACAGAAGGTGGACAACAAACAGGGTTTGGGAAAGGACAAATAAGACATAGGAACACTTTGAGTACAAACAGGACAGGCTACATGACTAATGACAGGCTGGCCCAAAGGTCAATCCACATAGACATTCCTCAACCCCTATGGCTAATGTCATATGCAGACTATACCTCTAATGGTACAAAGGTTGGGGGTCTACTGGTCATGAGACTTGACCAGCCAAACCAGGAGCTAATTCATAGTGTTAAGGTGGGAATATTTGTCACACCTTCCCATGACACAAGCCTCCACAACTGCCACTGGGAGCCCAGTGAGCCCTGTAGGTCATCTTCAGTGGGATGACCTCTGTTCCCTTGCTGAAAAGTAACCTGATAACCATCAGTGATCCAGAGTTAAGGGCACTGATCATCACTGGTGGAGATGACCACCACCTCTCCCCAGCTTCAACCACAACTAGGACATCAGAATGAAGGAAAGAATAAGAAAACTCATTACCACATATAAGATGTACATTAAATTGGAAATGCACAATGCAGTACTGCTCATGGCATATGCACCCTACTGCTCACAAAGGTGCTCTTGCCTTCTTCAACATTCCTCCATGTTGGCTTGTTAAAGTGTTTTGACAGATCTTTAGGAGTGAAGACGACATAAAAATATTAGGCAGTTGGAGATACCAGAAAGGGTAGACTGAACTGATTTTGTGGCATTTGAAAAAAAAAATTAGTGAGTGGCTGCAGATTCCTGCCATGGAGGCAACAATCAAACAGGTCCACAGGTGTTTGTACCAACAGTAGAGCAGAGGCTCAAATTCCCCAAAATCCGTGTTGATCAGATTTGCCTTTCACTCACTAAAGGAAAGGGTTTTATCAGTGTTTTGGACCCCAGGAAGAAAGACAGAGGTAAATGGCTGTAAGATCTGATCAGAAAATGATAATTTACTAGAAACCCACAAGAGGCAGGCAGCTTTCAGACAAACAGTGATAGTGTGTGGAAGAATATATAGGTAATGTCATCTGCAATACCAGTATGAAAGTCTGGCTTCCTGGGGGCACAAACACACACATACATTTATTTCACCAGAAAAAGCCCTCATTAGACATCAAGCTGCATAATCAGAAGTTTATTACTGGGGTCCTAATGGAGAGATGAAAAGTCAGCAAGCAAAGGAGAGTAGTAGTGCAGAAACTGAATTCATCCAGTACCTTTGCGAAGTGGACCCTGTTTTTCACAAAATCTCACCAAGGCGACACTGATACAAAGACTGTATTTATATAGCATATATCATGGACAGAAGTAAGTCAAAAACAAAAAAAGATAGCTGGGTGCACAAGACTCAGGATAAAAAAGTGCCCAAGCCTGGTAGGCACACTGGTGCCAGGACTGGAAAAAAATGACAGTGTAGAATCCTCAAAATACGGAAACATTCCTACAATGGGGCCAGGGCCAGGGAGAGGATGGTCCCCCTGTTGTAGAAGTAGCAGCAGTCTACAAAGTCACAAAAACTGACTGGCCAAAAAAGAGCCATAAAGACGACATAGTCGACTATTGAGGATAAGAAAGAAATTATGTATTGTTACTATTATTATGTAAAAAGCCCAGAATTTTCAGACATAATATATACAAAATGATTAAGAGAAAATTAAGAGGAAAAAAAAATACACAGGAAAAACTGTTAGGAGCTTCACATAAAAATCTGCGTTCATTAATACAACAGATTTTTGAAAAACAGTATATAGATCAAGAAACTTTGATCTAATTGGAAAAAGAAGTACCTGAGGAAGTGCGAAAATATAAACAACAAAACAGAGATATTAGAAAAATATAAAAAAGAAATATGGACATGGGAAAGAAAGACAGATTTGATATGGGTTGGGAGGGTGGCCTAATAGTTAAGTTGTTTGACTTACAAACACAAGGTGCAGGGTTGGAGTCTCACAAGGGATAATTGGCTAGGCTTAAAATGGCTCGCAAGGACAGTTCACTTAGTACTAACTTATGAACCTATGGTGCAATATTTATGCAAAGGAGAAAAAAAAAAGTTAATAAATACAGAGAAGGCAGCCCCAAAGATATTCAAAGAAATACAGGCAAAGGCATCCAGATATGGAAAATTTCACAATAAAAAAATTAATATCACAAAGATAGACTGTGGAAAAGAAGATTAGTAAAGCAGAAGTTAAAGAAATAGCAGTTGAAGTTATGGAGTGCCAGCGAAGTGAAAGATTTAATGCAGAAGGTCTAACACAGACTACATCATAGCATGATGGAGCGAGTTCCCAGAATAAGGAAAAGCAAGAAGATCAGGAGACATCTGAAGAAGAAATATGGATATGGGAAAGGAAAAGAGATTTAATATGGTGCAATATTTATGCAAAGGAAAAAAACAAAATTAACCAATAGAAAAAGAGCAGCACCAAATATATCTGAAGAGAAATACAGGCAAAGGAATCCGGATGTGAAAAACATTACAATACAAAAAATAAGAAGACTAAGAGGAAAAGTAGAAAAAGAGATTAGTAATGAAGAAGTCAAAGAAATCGAAACTGAGGTTATGGAGCACCTGGAAAGAGAAGGATTCAGTGTAGAAAATCCAATACAGAAAGCAGCACAACAGGATAAAGCAATGGCTATCTAAATTAAGGGGAAATCAGTGGAACAGGAAGCAATTGGTCAGGTGCCATATCAACATATTTTGGAGCCTTCCACAGGAAACCAGTATAAACGTTCACTTGAAGCTAGACAGCAAGGAAAGGAACAGGAAACTGTGGAAACTCTGATGCAGTCAATGTTGAGGAGTGATATGCCATTGAGTTCCCATATGACAGAGCAACAGATGACACAGGATGAAATTGAAGAGAAGGTGCCACAGGAAGATGCTATAGAACTTTCTATAGAATGCCCGCAGGAAATGGAAAACAAGGGATGTGCCCTTAGTTTGGAAGAAAATGAGCTAAGAGAAGAGTTGCTTGATTTAATGGACATGAATAGATATATTAGACTGCAGAAGGTCAATAAAACCCAAAAAGTAAGAAGTCTGGTAAAACAAATGAATGCAGTAATGGGACTATCTATAGAGATCCATGTGATACAACAGAAGTAAACGGGATATCTTAATGTGCTGCTAAATTAATAACTGATAAAGTTCTACCGCAAGAACATAGGGCAGTGAGGAAAAGGAAGGCGAGAAATGGAAGTATCCAACAGAGAAAACTATAAAGCAATTAAGACAAGAAGTGTCACTGTTGGAAGATTATAGAAGAGGGAATAGATCAACAAAAATACTAAGAAAGAGTATTAGAACAAACCAGGATCTATCATACAGTATCAGAAATTACAAACTAAAAATTTCAGCACAGGTGGAAAAACTTAAGAGGATACACAGATAAACATAAGGGAAAAGTACAAAATAAGCAATTTAGTGATGACCCAAAATTTTTTAATAGAGGAGAATTGGGATACAAGGAAAAAGGAATTGAACGACTGCCAAAAAAAGAGGAAGTATAAACATTTTGGAGAAGTATCTATGAAAATCCTGTAGAACACAAGATGCTAAATGGATAGAAGAAGTAAAAGTAATAATAAGAAGTTTAAAGGTGCAGTATATGAAATGGGATGAAGTAACAGAGGGACTGGAAACCTCAGGCCCATATACAGTACCTACCTTTTGGTTAAATGTATTAACATCTTTGCATGGGGATTTAGCCATGAGTAAGATCTATTTATATGCGCACCCCGAACAGACACCACACTGGCTAACAACAGGCAAAACAATGCTCTTAAGTGTGAACCTGCAAACTACTCTAAAAATTATAGACCAATAACTTGCCTTCCAACAATGTATAAATTATACACGAGAATTGACGCTGACAGGGTTTAAAGTTATTTAAAAGGAAACTCAATTATGGCAGTAGAACAAAAGGGTAATAAAAGAACGTTATATGGAACAAAGGATCATTTGTTGTTAAATAAAGTTATAGTGGAGAACTATAAAAAGGGGAAGAATCTAAGTATGGCATGGATTGACTACAAAAAAGCATTTGATAGTATCCCACATTCATGGATAAAAGAGTGCTTACAAAAGTATAAGATACATCCTACACTGATTGACTACATTATAGTAACCATGAAACAATGGTAGACCACTTTGCAATTAAGCCATGATAAAGAACAGATTATTATCCCAGGGATAAAAATTCAAACGGGGATATTCCAGGGTGACTCACTGCCACCATTGCTATTCTGCCTTGCCATTAACCCATTAAGCTGTTTAACAGCTTAGGCCATGGCTACAATTTGGCTCCTAGAAAACAACAAAGTCTAATGACTTCTCATCTTCTCTTTGTCAATGATTTAAAACTGTACATCATCAGATGAGGAACTGAAAGCACAACTGGAGTTTGTCAAAACTTTTTCAAATGATATTAGAATGTCATTTGGTCTTGATAAATGTGCAAAAGCAACCTTTAAACCAGGAAAAATAAAGCACCAGGAAAACATCAGTTTGGGACAAGAATGTGACATAAAAGAACTTGAGCAAGAGGGAGTGTATAAATACTTGAGAATTGATGAAGGATCAGCAATCAAACATGAACAAATGCGAATAAAACTCAGTAAGGAATACTTGAGAAGACTAAAATTAATCCTGAGAACACAATTAACATCTAGGAACAAGATCCAAGCTATAAATCAATTTGCTCTTCCTGTCCTAACTTACAGTTTTGGAGTGATTGACTGGCCCCAAAAAGTGTTGGATAGATTAGATATTAAAACAAGAAGGATGCTTCATGCTCACCAAATGATTTATAAAAATCACCGTATACCAAGATTATATATTCCCCGTTCTGAAGGAGGGATGGGCCTCCTTGAAACTGATTACATGTATAGATCTGCAATTGTGGGACTCCACACATATCTACTGACTTCACAAGATCCAAATGTAGTGAAAGTTTTGAAACATGAGGAGAATAAATCTAAGATGACTTATCTGCTTAATTTAGTAGCAGCATATCGACATCAAGCAGGAATGGAAATCAAACCAGAAGTAGATAAAAAACAGGCAGCAACTGAATGTGCCAAAAAACAAAAGAAAGAATATAATGTGAAGGACCAGATGAGAAGGCAGGAAATGTGGAAAAAAACATAAATATAGTTGCAAGTGTAGAAAACTTCTGGAAGAACCTCATGTTGATCAGGAACGAACGCAGGAATAGTTAAGGAGAGGCAAATTCAAACCAAGAAATGAAAGGCTAATACTAGCAGTCCAAGACAGTGGGCTACGTACACGCTGGTTTACAAAGTCCACTGAACAAGTGGGAGAAAGACAAATGCAGGTTTTGTAAAACTGAATTGGAAACAGTCACACACCTTGTTGCTGGTTGCGACACACTAATAGCAGGAGGACTGTATACTGAAGGGCATAATAATGTGCAGAGACTGTTGCACTGGGGATTGTGCAAACATTATGGTACTGAAGTGGCTGAAAAACACTGGAAACATGAGCCACAAAGCATCATAGAAAATGATGAAGTTTACATCACATGGGATCACCCATTACAGTCAGTCCAAAAGACAGATGCTAGAAAACAAAATATAGTGGTCCAAGAAAAGAAGACAAAAGTAGCACTGATCATTGTAATTGCCACACCCAGTGACTACAGTGTCTTGCATACAGAGAGAGACAAAATCATAAAATACCACGATCTGCAGGCAGAAATGAGAGTAAAGTAGAAGAAAGATACCCAGACAGTTCCAATAGTAGTAGGAGGAATGGGTCCTACAAAAAAGAATATTCAATCTTATTTAGATATGTTACCAATCCACGTAACCCCATACGAACTGCAAAAGGAGTCATTACTGGGCACATTGCAGGTGCTGCAAAGAGCACTTTTGGCTGACAAAGATTGAAACAATACTAATTTCATGAACTTTACTCGCACTTTGACTTAGTAATGGGGTCCATTCCCATCATGGTATTCAAAAAACAAATGATTTGGAGAAATTAGAAAAAAGGGAAATCCAAGAAGAAAATAAGGAAGTGACAGGTCAGTTGGTACAAAAGGAGGTAGAGTTTTTTTCCTTTATTTAAAATTCATCTGATTCAGTGGCAGAGGGCTGTTGATTCTAGCAGATCTGTAAATAGGCATACAAATCATTGAACTTAATAGGTGGTGATGCATTTATAAAAGTCCTCATAAGAGTCATTGTAGTGACACTACGGATGTAATGTGGCATCTACGATGTGCTAGAGATATTACGTTGAATCTGATTACAAAAATGGAACTGGTTCTGATGACTGTCCTGTCTTCTTTGGTTATTAAAAAAAAGGGTGTGGACTTTAAGATATTGACATTAACTATGAATGGATGAAAACTACAAAGATCCAAGCAATTATTTTTCACTGTGGCTTTCTTGCTCTTTTCTTATTCAGGTGCTAAGACTCAGTAATACAATATTAGACTTTATTTAGGGGGGAAAACTGGGATTATCCAGGGATGTTCTCTGTATTCCATTCTTACTGGGCATTTGGGGATGCCCGATTTGAAAAGGCACACTAAGGGGCTACAAAGTAAAATATTTTTAGCAATGGCCAAATAATCTTATACTGTAAGATGGGAGAACAAAGCCCTCTCTTTGATAGGGGGATATTGTATATTTTATGATTGCATACAGACTGGCAAACCTAGTATCACTAAAATTACATCCAGTATACTGTAACAAGTCTTAATTTCTTTCTTGAACAGTCTACATAAATCGAAATTGGATGAATGGAAGAAAGATCTTCTCTTGATGGAGTATTCCCCACTCTTTTCTTTCTTCACTGAGAAGGATAGGCAGGCATTTAGACAAAACAGGGAACTGAGATATCACAGTCAATGTGGGAAGGGCAGACAACAGATCAGCAGGAGATCAGGGACGTGAGGTATACCAGACCCTGAAAACGGATGTACAGAACCTGAGGGTAGGCAGTATATCCCCAAATCAGTAATCCTTATTAATTACAGGTAAAACACAGGCGCCCAATGGTCAATAAAGACTGGTGATGCAGCTACAATGAAGCTGAAATGTATCTAGCGTATACACTGTTTACTCCCGCTTTCGTCAAAGACTTCTTCAGAATAAAAAATTCAATAAACATCTCCATTTTATATACATACAAATAAGAACAATTAATTAATTAAACATTTACATAATTAAATAATTGACATTTAAAATCTGTAGGTCCTAAAAACCTTAAAAAATCAAATGTTTTTCTAAAACCACCAATTATATGCGTCTAACTTTCAATTTTTAAAAAAACACTTTATGTTAATAGACTCATTTAAGCCTTGTTTCTTGTCGGCACCTAATTTGATCTGCCATAAAGTTTCTTTCTGTTCAAGGTGGTTTTCTAAAATCACCTCCCCTTAAATCAGCATTGACCACTTCCAATATAGAAAAGATGAACTTCCTGTATTTATCACATTCAATAGTATGTTTAAACAATGCGTTCTTCCCGTCTTTAATTTTAATAGCATAAATGTGTTTACGTATACGTTCTCTAAGTTTACGTGTGGTCATCCCAACGTAGAATGCTTCACATCCGCTACATTGACCAATATATACTACCCCTTGTATATTACGTGTGACATATCCAGGGACTCTGATGGTGTGTTCAATATTATTCAACAGAACATAAGGGCCCACTGATATATATCTACAAAAGTTACAACTAGAACATTTACACATTCCTTTTTAATTTTTTAACTATATGTCCTACGGAGAAATTGTTTGTGTCATTTTCTAACAATTTCTTGATATTGTACGTGTTCTTATATACAAAATTGGGTTTGGCTCCAACAGTTCTGATTAACTCAGAATTTCCTTCTAGTAATCTCCAGTTTTTATAAATGTTTCTAATAAATGAACTGTCTACAGACATGTCCAAAGTACAAATACCTTATTTTCAAGGGTGTCTGAACTTTTTTTAGTGAATGGAAATCTCAAAATAGGGATATAAAGTATGTCCATTGTTGATAATTTCCTGGCTTAAGTTGTTGAGATGGCTCTCATCGTAACCTCTGGCTAAAAACATTTGAATTATTAAATTGAATTCAGCCTTTAATTCATTATCACAGGTAGTCATTCGACTAGCTCATGTGAATTGTCCTTTTGGTATATTTTTCTTAATAAAATTTGACTGGTTACTACGATGGTATAAGTAACCATTGGAAAAAGTATCTTTCTTATGAATTTTACTGCTAAACAGGTTTTTGTCTACTTCCCATTTCAAGGTGACAACTAGGAAGTTTCTTCTATTTTGCACTGGTTTCACATGTTTCTTTTCTTAATCTTTATTAATTAGTTGGATATTATCAAACAGAGATGTGGATGGTTTCAAATAATGCAAATAAGTACTTTTTTAAGAAATACATTCACCAGATCCAATGCAGAGGAGAGATAAATACATCTGGGAAAGGGACCTTCATATATCTATTCCCAAGTAAAAGTGAGTAGAAATACTGTTAATGACCAAATATGCAACTAAAAACAGAAAGACTTTTTTGGGGATAGCAGTACCAATTAAATTTTCTTCTATACTCTAGTGAGGTTAGCTCAATTTTTTCCAGCTACTTCATCAGCTTACTGGAAATGTGAAGAGAATAATATTGGAGACCGGCTGCATATTTTCTGGAGCTGCCCTAGATTATTTTGAATATCTCTCTAAGCAAAAACAAACAAAATTCTACCTGGAATAGGGACTGAACCTTACTCAGGAGCTCTGGATGTTGGGTACAGCTGATACAGTAGAGTTTTCTAAGACATAATTAGTGATTAATTTAATTACGTTAGGTATTAAAAATGTTTTACCAATAAACTGAAAACCACTAATAAGATTTACTTGTGATAATGAAAGAATCAAACACAGAGAAGTTTCAACCTTTTCAAGGCCACATTCCCCTGATACCAGCTAAATGGCATTTGCTTTTGGCCTGGCTACTGGATTCATTCTTCAAGAACATTAATATGGGTTACACAGATATAGTATGGATAACCATGCCTATTTGTCTGGTGCACCAATGTAAGTTTAACATGGGTGGAATATGTTATACAGCAAAGTATTGTACTAATGTCGAATTTTGAGATGTTAATAATAAAATGTGAAAAATATATAATATTTTGCAAGTATAGCAAAATAGAAAGTAAATGAAGCAAAAACAAAGGCTATTTTAATGAAGTATGTCTCACTCTACTTCGTGCAGAGCTTCTCCTTTTTTTGTGGGATCATGACAAGATGAGGTACTTGGGAATTTGACTGAAACGAGATATTGAGCAAGCACCTATAGAAATGTAGAAATTAATTACTTACTCAAAAGATTAAATACAAGAAAGGATTATGAAAATTTGTATTTATGGACACTGACAGTAAGATACAAGTAATTAAAATGTTTTTGATCCCTTTGGTTTTGTATGTAGATAAGGCTTACACAGAGAGATCAGATATGGAAGAATATGAAGAAGGAAATTAAGGAGATTTGGCATAACAAAGAGAAAGGGAAGCTAAGCTGTGCAATGGGAAAAACTAAATCTGACAAAGGAACAGAATGAACTGGGACTACCAGATTTGGAAGCATACTATAAGGCCACTCCACTTAGATTAACATGTTTGATTCAGGTCTCGGAATATGCACCCAAATGGAATGGCATGATAGGCATAGTGCCCAACAAGGCAGTAAGAGGATCACACATGAGCATTTGAGAAAATTTAAGAAAAAATATAAAAAGTGTTATGTTCAACCTTACAGACATAAAATTAAGCATGTCTTCACTTTAAAGGAAGTCAGACCTAGGAAAAATAGAATAACACCACTAGGCTATATTATATACACACACCCATATGTATACAAATATATATTATATAAACATATGCAAAACATAATGTAATAAGCATCTGGAAAAGAAATAAAAAAAAAACGCTATTTTAGGAGCAGATGATAAAAGGAAATGGGGTAATAAAATGGGATGAAGCTAGACAATCTTTTAGGTTGCTGAACTCAGATTCATTTTCATACGAAAATCTGATATTAGAGTTGAAGGAAAATATACAGAGGCTGGGTAATAAAATTGTTAAACCATTAATAATAGACTTTATAACTGTGGCCAGAACACAAATAGCAGACTAGAAAAGAGTAATAAGTAGAGCATATAAGGCAATGTTAGATTTGAGACAATAAAGTAAACTTCAAAAGGGCATGGAGTGAACAATTAAACAGATATTACAGATGCTTAGTGGAGGGAAATATGTCTTTTCCCTAGTTATGCAACTAAATTAAGATTTCATTCAGATTTTTTGAATGGAAATGTTTGTACAAATACTTCTACATTCCTACAACAGTTGAAAAAATATTCCCACAGACAAGAAGTGTATGTTGGAGATGTGATGGTTTATAAAGAGGCTCTTTTGGGGATGTGCAGACAGCTTCAATACAAAATTCATTGAAAATTATGATGAGTCTTATTATTGGAAAATAATTTAACCTCGGTATAGAGTTGTTGTGAAATATCAGCATTTCATCTCTTTTGTACATGTTATCTTCAGCACTGATAGTGGAGTGGCTAAGAAAGCCATAGCCAGAAACTGGAAAACCAAAGACAAACCATCAATAAGAGAGGTATGATAGATTAAATGTATGGAATGGAGAACTAATGCAGATCAGAAACAGAACTCTCTGGTATGGAATTTTGTAATGGAAGTTGTACTTGAGCAAAGCACAGACACAAGAGGCAGAGTTACTTAATAAAGCTGAAGCCACTAGTCCAGCTGTTAAGATGTGTAATATATTAATTATAAAACAGTGTTGTCACTAGTTAATTCCTGACTTCAAAATGCATTTTAAATAGTTAATTTGTATCTTTAAATATTTTTAAGTCAATCTGGAGATCACACTAGATAGAATAGTGGTTTGTGGTAAGTGGATTTACATGCTTAACAACGACAAAACGTTGACAGTTAAATGTAAACAATGACTGTTTGACATGAAGTTAAGCTATTTGTATTACAGAAACATTTAATTCTAAAATGGTTGCATTAGCAGTCAGTGCCAGAATAATAAGTGGATCATGCATGGGTATTGCACAGTAAATAAAAATGGAAAATACTATTCAAAATAAAATGTTACGCCTTAAAAAAAGAAGAAGAAGAAGAAGAAAATCCTTGTCTGTCTTAGACACCAGACAACAGCCTTGCTGTGCCCACCACCTGCAGAAGCAACACCTAGTCACAAAGGTTCACTTGAGGAGCAGACGGGTAAACTTGTGTGCACAGACGTATGTTCATATGTCTAATGACTTGCATCACAGTGCAGCAATGGGGTGCTACCAAAAACCTGCAGGTGTACATAGCCACAGCACTACAAGCTTTAGAGACTCCGTGCATGAACACAGTGTATACATATGATCCTATCCCCTGGGACAATCAGGTTTGCGCTACGTAATGCAAACAGTACACTGTGTTTAGGCAGCGACCCAGAGACAGCTGTGATAACTTCATTACTTAAACAGAACCTCTGCACTAACAGGCCTTTAAAAAGTGAGGATAGCATACAGTGTGACATCTCTTTAAGATGGGCAACTGTGAAATTAGGACTTAAAGAATAAGACTGTGAACTTCCGGACAGACAAAATGCCTGGTAATATACCCCTGCACTATATGCAACATCCATAGTGGAGGGTAGTAGCATGAACACAGAAAAAGCAATGTATGTGGGTAGGTGTAGGAACACAGAACATGTCATGACATTGGCATATCAGTATGTGTAAAGGGGAAGAAACACTGCAGGATATATGATCCAAAAGCAGGGCATGCCACACAGGATATGTTGGCCTGTGTGCATATGGTGCAATACACCAATGCATAAGGGGGGGAGGGTGTGCAGAGCAAAACAGGGGTTCAACATGCTAATTAAGGAAAGGGTGTCATGTTAACATGCCCTTTGCTTCTGTTTGCACAAGAAAAAGGGAAATGTAGCATAAGAGGGAACAGCTAAATGGCCAAAAATGGGGGGAAAAGGCAGTAGACATAGGAAATCCACAGACAGGCAAACACACAAACTGTCATCTGTAATCAACAGATGTAAACATTTTATTATGGACCCACAAGAGAGGCAATGTCCGGAAGCTCGTCTACCCCCAGCAGACTGAGGTCCTACTGTTTGTCCTCCACACATCAAATCATATATGCATTCTGATCAAAGACAATGCAAACAAGATTTATAAGGACTACATTTGGCAGGGAACGGTGCAGGACATCATTCTTGTGGGTGGTCATAATATGACTCTACAATACGTTACCAAAACAATACTATTTACAAAAAAACAAGTCACAAGACATTTCTATGAACATGTCCACAACAGAAGGTGGACCACTGACACAAGTGGCTCACAGAGATGGAGCAGTTTCTGGTATCTCTGTCAGGAGATTTGGAACAGACCTCATACATGAAAGAGGCTTGGATGTTGCAGATGGATGGATGACAACTACATAAATGACTGTAGAGGATGCACCAAGTTAGAAATTGCTTTTACATTTCCTTATCATGCATATGAAGCAAGACTTCCTCAACAAGAGGCTTCTGTATATCTCTACTCCAGGATGCAGCTGTAACACCCTGCACAACAAAGTATGTATTTGCTCATATGCTTTTCAAAGATTGCCATGGAGTGTTCAGACATATGTTTCAGTGTTGGAACATCTATCTTACCTTTATGCTTTCAGAGGTTCTACTAGTGGAGGGTCCAGTGCAATAGGATACCACATGCTTGATGGCAAGCAGGTCACCTGTGACTAACAATGATCTTGATGTGTACAGACAAATTCTGATGACGCAGATGGAAAATCAGTAACAATAACTGGAGGACTCCAACACATCTACACCATACAGGGACTCTGTGGAGAAGCAAACAAAACTACCTGCCTCATCAGTGTTTGATGGCTGTCCTTTTACTGTGAGCCTCATCCCAGACGGCATCTGTGAGCCACATCCTCTCTGGCATGTGTACTCCCCATTGTAGAGAGGTGTGGTGGTCTATAAAGATGTCATTCTTAGTTGGTCCTTGACTTATATGTAACACTCTATATCAATCAGGGGAGATGCAGATTAGTGATCCAGACAGAGAGTTGGTATTCACACCATTGTGGAGATGATGAATGTGCTGTGGGGCCTGCACGACAATGTTTGACACCTACATGGCCTGTGGGAGGACATGCAGAACCTACATAGTAATGAGGAGTACAGGGACAGGAAGCAGACTGTGCTGTTTATGTCACTGGTGGCTAACATTGCCTCTACTGCTTTCCAATGAGGCAAATGGTATCCATCCTCTTGTCTGCCTCTGCAAGCAATGTTGTCTTTTGCCATGAGAGGGTACCAATACAAGGTGACTGTCCACAGTCTGAGCATACCCAGATGTCAGACTATTCTTGAAACAGCATCGTCAACACTGGCTACAAAGGTCACTGCTTCTGTGTGTGGCCGGACTTATGTTTTTGGCCACTAGCACCATGAAGGCTCCACCCATGGGACAACTTATCAGGCCACAAGCTCTTGCTATCGTACTTCTACATCAATATCCCCTGTGGGTAATGGAGTGCCATGTGAACTCATAGCTGTCATTCGGGTTGTGAAAGCCATTTATCCGTTGACTCCTGACAAAGTTACACTAGCATGCTCCTGTATAAAGCTGGGTGAGCCAAAGTCGGCTTGAGCTCAAGTATAAGCTCAGTTTGGATATGTGCTCCAGCAATGTAGTCAGACAGGAATGAGCAGAGCCCCAGATAAAAAAATAAATAAATAAAATAAAAAAGCCTGTGAAAATGAAGTGTAATCACACAGACCGGATTTAAAAAATACAGTTAGGTACATTTGGTCATGGCCATGTCAGTATGTCAGATACACACTGTGATAAAATGAGACTTCAGTGGGGATGGCACTGAGCTTTTAATATTTAAGAAGCCAGAAAGTGCTTGCTTTGAATACAAAAATGGAGACATTGTTTTCTCTTCCTGTAATAAACAAATGCTGGAAAATATTTATTTAATATTTAGAAAGGATCTAGGCTGTACAGTGATGGAGGGTCTTATGTTTGCCTAATCATGCACTTTTTAGGCACAGCAGTTTGGCCTCATACTCAAGCTAGTAATAGATCACCATGCCATATGTCCGCTTTGTATGAGTCTGCTTAATTTAGGGTGGTTAGACTGAAATGACATACCTGTTTTCTTATATTTTGTTTACCTCTCTGTTGGGTTCAGGTATGTGTGTGTGCCGTCTTAGGCAGTTCTTGCTTTCAATTCTGTTTATTCTAGTGATTGTCCTAAATTTGGTTGCAAATGTTTACATACGTACAATATTTTTTATTGAGGAAATTAATTAGTTGTTACATTAGGTACAGACAAGTGAATAGAGGTAGTCTAGTGCAGTTATTGTTTAGTAATAAGTACAGTAATTTCATGTGCACATTGCAATAGAGCTGTAGGCTGTATTAAATGTAATAATTTTCCTGCCCCCATACAGTCTACAGCTATGCTGTCTGCTACTATGAGTTAAAGCAACAAGCAAGGTAACATGAAACAATACAGAGAACTTTATCTGGTGATCATAACAGCAAAGCACAGCACAAATGAATGTTGTATTAATTCTAACAAGGTTATGTCATTAAACAGCCTATAGGTCTCCTGCGTACTATAGGTATATAAATATTTATTGCCTGATTTATTTATTATTTATTTGCCATTTGTTAAAAGGGTTAGTCTGGCTGGGCAGGTCCTCTTTTTCAGCAGAGACCGGAGGAGAAAAGCTCCAGATACATTGTTTATAGTTAAATACAAAACAAGCTTACAGTTACAATAGTGTTTACACTTAGATACAAAATTTTTTATACAGTTGCATACAAGGCTGAAAATACAGATATAAATTTACAATTGCATATAAAAATTGAAAAATATAGATTAGTGAAATTCATAAGATAGGTTTATATGAAGAGATGAACATTCTATTTAGAGGGAAAAAGTGTTAAGAAGTCCAGGTTGGTAGGAGAAGAAAAAGTAAAAGATTAAAGGTGAAAGGCAAGGAGGGGGTAGAGGGTATAGCAGGTCCTAGTAAGCACTAAGTAGTTGTTGAGAAACAGGAAGTATAAGTTAGAAAGTAAGTTGTAGTACTATTAAAAACTATACAAAGTGCATACAGTGCCATTATTACTGAGCACAGAGACCACACTCTAAAATTGGTGACAAAACACAGGCTTGGTAAGTACCTTCCTAGATAATTAATATCAGTCAGCCACTACTATAAAAGAAAGATGGGGAAGGGTAAAAAGTATAAAACACTGTTTAAATGCTTCCTTCTGCCTTTTCTTGGAAGGCTAAAGAAAGCCTTTGCTCTTCAGTGGTGGCCAGTCTGTGTGTCTAGCGTTACATTTTACAGATTTTGAAGTTGTAAAACATTTAAACTACTTGCATTTTCTCAAACTTCTGTAGTACATGGGAGCATGTAAAGCTCCAAGCACTACAAAGAACTGTAATTGAGTCTCTGCGAATATAATCTTGCTTGTTACATGTCCTTAACATAGTTGAGATTCATCTCTTTTGCTTTGCTGTTGAGGTGAATTTCTTGACACCCATGTCTTGAACACAAAACAAGATGGTTATGATCAGAGACCAAATCATGAAATTTTTATTAAGCATTTAGCAAATATTTTGTTTCAATTTTAATAGAAAATTTTAAGACTTATTTTTTTACCCGATATGCTGTAAAAATTTTCTTAGTTTATGAAGAAAGAGAGCACAATCAGCAAACAACATAATTTCATTATTTTTATAAATGTATTTTCCTGGTGCCCATAGACAATTGCAGAAATTGCGTGCGCTATGTATTAGCACATGACATGTGTCACAAGGGAATGACAGTTCAGTGTGGGAAATATGAAATATGAAGCACAGCAGAATGTTTTATCCGCCTGTCTTGCTGCACTGTTACCAAGATCAGATGTGCTTAAAGTACCCATGGTGCTGAAATATGCCACTTCTGAATAGATTCTTAAACAATACACAATTTTTCTAAAATTAATGTATTTAGTTATGGCATTTTTTTTGCAGTCTGCAGGGACACTCACTGGCTTTGGAAAACTGACAGGTCTACATCTGACGGTCATTTCTTCATGGTTTACAGTAGGGTATATGTGCAACTTTTAACTGTTTTTGCAATATAGTATGTCACAGATATTCATTTTTTATTTTTTCAGTTTCATTATTAATTCCATCTCAGCTTTTAATGCACTATATGAGCTAAGTCTGTGTCTTTGGCCTGGCTCTTCTTCCACAATTCCCAGGCTTACCCACCTGTATGCCTGTAGTTCTGCAATGGCCTGCCATGGACTATCTCAAGCTCCAGGACTGCAGTCCAGAGTACACACTGCCAACATTTACAACATGTCACCTCCACCCTACCACTGAAAGATATAATCCTTGACTCCCCACAACCTGCTACCACACTGCATGGCTACTGCTTGGCCCATATGATAATATTGCCTTGCCCCACCTTCACTGTTCTGCCCATTCTCCTATCCTGTGTAGGTAAGGTACTGCCTGATGCACAGCATGGCCAGTCCATGAACTGTCTTGCATGGATAAAGTAATGTCTGATACACAGCTCAGCCAGACCTTGTACTGTCTTGTATAGTCTGGGTGTGACGATATATGCATCATTTTATTTTGTGTTGTCTGTATCATGGCTTGTAATTGTGGACCAGATGCTATCTCTCTGTCAGTGCCATGATGCATTGCACCTACTCTGCCTGTCATGTGGTACAGCTGTTGCTTGTTCATCCTCTTGACTGTACTTGACTGCTGCTCCTAAAGGTATAGCAAGTCCTGCTGAGATGTCTTCCTATCACTACGGCAGTATTTGCACAGCCTTATTATGTAACGCCGAGCACACAGCAAACGTCTGACTGCATGTCTCTGGTAGATAATGCACTGCCCATTCTGACACATTAACGCAGTAAAAGCATCCCCTCAGCTGGTCAAAAATGCATTCCACCACATTCTGTGTTTCTGCATGTACAGAACCAACAAAGATGAGAGAACGCTTACTTTCTCTGTGTCTTGAGACACCAACTCCTTGTGAACAGCAGTTCCAACCCAAAAATAGGATATAAAATAACGGCTGAAGTCCGCATAAAAACAAAAAGTTTTAATGAACAGACATTCAAACAAATCCAATGGTTAAGCGCTTTCACTTGCTCAATAGCAAGCTTCATCAGAACAATACAAACAGGACCCCACAACATTTAAATAAACTTTTTGGTGCCAAAAGCGCTAGATGAAACCACAGCACTTCTAAAGTACTACTATTACACCCTGAACATGATGAAAGTACTCTATCAATGTCTTTTGCTAGAGAAGGCCAAAATACTAGTCCTCTCACCCTTCTTTTGGTAGATTCAGAACCTGGGTGACCATGATGTAAAATCTGGATATATTCATGTTGTAAGGAAGCAGGAACAACAATTTTAGGACCTTTGAAAATAATGCCATCTTCCATCAACATCTCATCTCTGTAAGGAAAATAAGTCTGCACTTCAGGTGGTATACTAGATTGATTTGACAGCCATCCAACATTAATGCAGTGGTTGAACTTTTGCAAAATTGGATCAGTCTTTGTATGATCTCTCAGCTCATCAAGTCTCATGGTAGAAAAATCACGCACTTCCATTATGTCAAAATTCTCTTCATAAAGTTGTTCCCTTGTAATTCTGGGTGATCTGGATAAGGTACTAGCCAGATAAAGAAGTCTACCTTTTGTACAGACCACTTTTGCAATTTGAGCATCATCTTTTGTAATCTTGCTGTAGTGGAAAGCATAGGCTTCTTTAAAATAGTAACTAGAGGTTGGTGATCAGTTTCAGTCTGAATAGCTCGACCATAGATATAATCATGAAACTTGGAACACTAACACCATTGCTAAAGTTCTTTCTCAATTTGAGCATATTGCATCTGAGTTTGAGTAAGAGCTCTTGATGCATAGGCTACTGGTCTACCTTCCTGAAGAATGACTGCACCAAGACCAAATTATGAAGCATCACAGGAAAGGGTTACTGGTTTGTCAACATCACAGTATCTTAATGTAGGTGGAGTGGCAACTTTCCACTTCAGATCATCAAATGCTTTCTGGTGCTGTTCTAACCTAGACCATTTGACATTTTTGCACGTCAATTACCTCAAAGGTGGTGTCAGCTCACTGAAGTATGGTATAAACCTGCCTAAATACTTTACCATGCCATGAAAATGCCCTAGAGCTTGAACATTATCTGGCACTGGCAACTTGAGAATAGCTGCCTGTTTAGATGGGTCTGCTTGCAAGACAGTACTCGTACATAAATGACCAACATATGTAACTTCTGGTAGCCTGAATTTGCACTTCAGAGGATTGAGCTTTAAGCTCACTTCATGTGCTCTGTCTGTAACTCTCTTAAGGTTTCTGTCATGCTCTGCTTCACTACAGACTCTGACCAATAAATCATCTACTGTTATGACACAAGGATACCCTGAAAAAATTTGCTCCATTGCATGCTGAAAGACTTAATTTGCAAAATTTATTCCAAATGGCATCCTTAGGAATCTATATCTGCCAAACGGGATATTGCAAGTAGTCAGTAATGAGGATTTGCAATCAAGCATCACTTGCCAAAATGAACTCTTTATATCTAAGACAGAAAAAACAGTGGCGTTTATTATTAGGGCTGCGTCTTCTTTGACTGTACACATTGGATGATGTGTTTTCTTAAACGCTTTGTTCAAATCTCTTGGGTCAATACATATTCTGATTTCGTCTGAGCCTTTTTTTTTTTTGTGAGGTGCTACCATGGACGAAACCCATTCAGCTGGTTCTGTAACTGGACAAATTACACCTTGCTGCACCATTTTATCCAACTGAGCTTTGACTCTATCCTGCATGGCTATCGGAACTTTTCTTGTAGGTCTGACCACTGGACTGACTTCTGGGTCTAATTTCATAGAATACACAACTGGAAGCTTGCCCAACTTGTCATAGAAAACATCAGCATACTCGGAAAAAATGGCTTCGGAGAAGAATTGTAACTAGGATACATGCTTATCTGATGAACTGCTTTGGTAAAAGAAGGCAAATTCATTCTTAAGCGGTCTGTGAGACCCAATAAGGATTGCGCAGGTCTTACAACTTGTTATTCTATGTAGTTCAAACAGTTCTTGGCCAAATAACATGAAAATACTATAAAGCCTTTGGTCTGAATCTCTTCACCTACACAAGCAACAAGTTTTGAACAACTGACCACAATGACTTGTTCATTGGCTCTCACTGTAGCAAAAGTATCTGTGGACATAACATTACATTCTGAGCCAGTGTCTACTTTGAGCTCGGTGGGTTTACCATTGATCCGGACAGTACAAAACACTTAATTTCTTGTTAACAAATTCACTGCATCAACCTTTTCACCAACTCCTGATACACCATTTATGTAGAAAGTGGACTGCTGCAATTCTACTTGCTCAAATTGCTTTCTTGAGTGACCTTTCTTTATAACTGTGTGAGGCTTACTTGATTTGCAAAACGTTTGAAAATGATTCCATTTTCTACACTTGTGACATTGCTGACCAAATGCTAAGCATTTCTTTCTTTCAGACTCATGATTGACTCCACAACTACGACAGTTAACAATAAGGTTGGACTTGGGTTTTGCTGGCTCACGAATGTACTGCACTGAGCATGCACCCTTCTTAGAACTTGCTGGAACACTGTGGTTTCCCTGGCGAACCCACAGGGGCTGTGGCTGCCATGTGCTTAGGCCTGCTTCTGTTTCCCACGTGTTGCATGCTATCTACACTTACTCTGGAGCTTGTTGAAACTATACTCATCACTTGCAAGCATACTTGTGTGCCTTTCTGTAACTTCATAGATTTGACAAATCTCTATAGCTTTGCTTAACGTTAAATCACTGTCATGAAGAAAAATCTTTCTCACCGCAGCACTATTAATACCACACACAAGCCTGTCCTTTAGGTCACCAAACAGACACATCTTAGCTTGGTTTCTCAGGTCAGTTATATAAGTTGCAAATGTTTATCCTGGTTTCTGATCTTTTCTGTAAAACAAATGCCTCAATCATGTAATATTTGTCTGGGGGTTACACATCTGTCTGAATTTACGCTTCATACACTCAGGGTCTTCCCATGATTCAGCCTGTACAACAATATGATGGTTTTCAACTTCTCTTCATATACTGCTGGTGCACACACAAATGAATGCTCTCTTTCTATGGCCTCTGACCCAGCAAGGCTTAGCAAAATGAATGCCCTAGTGTGTGCATCTTTATCTGAATAAGCTGCCTGTATAAAAATATTGTACTCCTGCTCAAATATTCTCCAATTCTCTGCAATATTCTAATCAAATACAAGTGGTGAGGGCTTTCGAAATCCGTCTGCCATATTAATGCATACCAGTGAAGGGTTTTGCAAACATGCACGAACATATACACATATACATATGCTAGCACTTGTAACTATCCCCAATAGCACAATAAGCCGCTGAATAAATGAACTTTGCGAAATAATTCTCTTGAGCACTGCAACACTTGAAATCACTGCACTGTAAGAACTCACCCCATATCAGTGTAAGAAACATTTCAGATAACTGTACTGTGTGAATAAACTGGGCAGGAGAAGCTCGGAATAAGAAACATTTCGAAGTAACTGCATTTTGCGAATAAACAGTACACACAGCACACTGAAACTTCCCCAAAATGACTGTACTTCACTAAGTAACTCTTTACAGTGCAGGACACAGTCTGTAATGGTGGCACTTTGTGAATAGACACACCCAGCACAAGAAACTTTTCAAAACGGCTGTACTTTGACTTACTTCACAAAATAACTGCACTTTGCACACTAACAAACTCTTCAGAATAAATGCACAGTAATAAGCACACACTGTAAGCACTTTTACATACTTTGAATAACTTTAGTTATGGTTTTCAGGGCTTTAGTTAATGCGAAACAGTAGTTTTATAACAAAACACGACACTTTGCCCAAAACATGGAGTCACCTTGCTTTATATAAACTTAATGTGCCCTTTTTGCCCTTATTATATTCGTTTTGCTTGTTTAATCTCTTTTCATGCCCACTGTACTTTTCTTGTGCCTGTTTTACTCTAAACATGCTTTGCTTTAAACATACTCGTTTTGCAACTCAGAGGAATTTCTGACCCTTTATTAGCTTCTCTGTCAATTGTTTTAGCAAATAACTTAATCTTAAACATTTTGCTTAGCTAATAAACCTTTTGTTCATAGGTAGGTAACTAGGCTATCTGCCAGAGGACATTTACAAACCTAGCCAGTGTGCCGGCTTTCGCTACCCCATTGATTAATTAACTGATCCTCTGTCAAGCAGAGCCAATGAAGTGATCTCAGAGGTGTATTTTCTGTTACCCATCCACTCGTCAAGGTTTCTCTTGAAGAGTGTTAGTGAGGGGCTCTGCCTAATGTAGTTTGGAATTTTGTTCCAAAGTATGGGGAGTCTCGGTGACAGGAATCTATCCCTCCAGCATGTTCTATTTATTGTTGTGGCGAGGTTTAGCTCACTAGAGCGTGTGGCTCGCAGTGACTTGGATTTTTTTAGGTGGAGCATGTCCATCAACTCAGAGTTGGACATGGCTTTGTAAGTCAGGCAGAGATCACCTCCGAGTAAGCAATATGCCACTGAGTACAGCCGGAGCTTTTTCAGTCAGACTGCATAGGACATATGTTTGAGGCCAGTAATCCTCTTGGTGAGATACTGTTGTGGCCTTTCCAGCTGTTGGAAGTGTCTTGTGAGGTACATCCCAAATGGGGCACTGTACTCTATGATGGGTCTGATGAGTGACGAGTAGAGGGGCACTATAACCTCTATGTCTAGATGCGAACCCTTTAGTAATTAGATGGGCCACATAGAAGGATTTCCTAACTACTTTGGCAATATGATTGTCAAAGGAGAGATTACTATCTACCTGGATTCCCAGATCCCTTATTACCCCTTCTGTATTAAGGAGGTTGCCATCTATGTGGTAATTCGTGGGTGTTTTGTTTTTCCCAAACGGGATGACTATGCATTTTTTGGCATTTAGCTTGAGGCCATGATTTTGACACCAGGTGTCCGTCTCAGTAAGTCCCTTTTGGAGGATGTCCGTGTCAGCCGGAGAGTCAATTATGGCTCCCAGTTTGCAGTCATCGGCGAACTTGATTAGCCATAGTCCTCCTGTGTTTGCCTGTACTTCTGAGATGTATATCTCAGTATCTCTGTCCTCTTTGTTTTTTTCTGGGTTAACTTCAAATGTTCTTTGTAAATATAAATGTATTATTTCCTCTTATCCCAGACCTTATCTCCCAGACTATAGTATATTATTAGACCTGTATTTTTTGTATTGTACCTGAATTTTGAAATGGGAGGTATTTAGACCTCTATGATAATTTCTGTATTAACCTGTAACATAATTGTATGTAAAATTTTTTTTGTTATTTTTTGCAAGGAGCTTATCTCCCCGGGCCTCTACTGAAAATGGACATGTATCCAGTTAGACTAGCCCAGTCAACAAATGTAAAATAAATAAATAAATATGCCGAACAGTAAGGGTCCCAGGACCGAGCCTTGCGGGACACCACTTGTGACTGGTTTAGAGTCGGACCTGGAGCACGCTATTCTTACCGTGTGAGTTCTGTCTGTAAGCCAGTTGGCAACCCATCTCGTGACATAGGGATTTATGTTCAGACTGGTGAGTTTTTCTGTAATATCCGAGTGGGGAATGGTGTTGAAAGCCTTGGCGAGGTCAAGGTAGGCTGTGTGAACCACCTTTCCCTCGTCTATGGCCTTGGTGACTGTCTCGAAGAAGTCAACCAGGTTAAGTAAGCATGATCTGCCCTTAACAAAGCCGAACTGGGTCGGGTCAAGTGTTTGGAGGTTCCCAATGTCTTTGTTAATGAGTTCCATGAAGATGCACTCCACAGCCTTGCAGACCAGGCTAGTCAGGCTTATGGGGCGATAGTTACCAGGGTCAGTTGTGGCCCCTCCTTTGTGGAGAGGAATAACCATTGTTGTGCGCCATTCTATGGGCACGTAGCCTGCGGAGAGGCTGAGGATGAACAGCATGTTTAGGTGGGGGGTTAGTTCGTTCTGTAGTTCATGCAAGACGCAGCCTGGGACACCATCTGGCCCCACTGACGTTGTGTTTTTGGCTTTTGAAAGGGCTGTTTTCACCTGTGCGTCTGTGATTTCCGGGATCCTCTTCTTTTCCGGTATTGTTGTGGGCCCTTTTGGGGTTGAGAAGGGGGTGAAGTTTGCAATAAATCTATCTGCCAAGATGTTGGCAATATCAGTAGGTTCAGTATATTTTTGTGAAGCAGAGTCCCTTTCTGCTTACTGACTTACTCTTTGTTGGCTAAACCTTTTTATTTACCTTTGAGCCTATTCTACATCCAAAAATGTCTTTAATCATCCAAGAAAAAAATTCTGAAGAAAGCTGGAAACAGCAGCTTAAATTTCACACCAAACTTCTCAACATTGCTCAGTTGCTGGGATCCATTTGCTTCTCTTCTGCCTGATCTATACTGAATAATCATTATCCACAAACACTCTGCTGTCCCCCTGTTTTAAAACGTTTCTTTCATACCACAAATCTGATGAGAGCACCTATTTCTGCTACTATGACTGCATCTTTGCCAACACAGGTCTTGGCTGCTTTCTCATGGCAAGACTTTGAAAATACACATGATGTACTCTCTGAATTAACAAATCCTGCTGTAAAACACCAGCCCATTTAACTATTTGTACTTTTATAAAATTAATGCAGTCTGTTCCTTCAAGTTTCTCTGCTGCAGCAGAAAATCACAGGTCTTTTTTTGCATGCTCTAGCATGTTCTTTCTTCTAACTCTACTATGTTTTAAAGCAGCTCTTCTTGAGAAGCCTCATGCTCAGCCAGACTTTTTTTTTTTCATTTCACCCTCTGATTTTTTGCAGTTAGATCAGTTCACTTCAACAGCTAATTAAAGTTTCTTCTACTTTTCCCAGCCTTTTGTCATCTAACTTTACATATTCTTTCAGTGTTTTCCTTAAATACCCATGAGTGCATTCAGTCTATTTTCCTTTAAATTACTAGTCTACCGTACTAAAGTTGAAACTTGGACTGCTTTTTGCTGTAGCTCAGAATGCAGACGGCATCTGATTTATTTACTTATTTTTTTCTTTAAATTACTGGAAGCCATCTCCTGTACTGAAGCTGACAAATTAGAACTGCTTTTTTGCTGAACATCTGCAAGATTTTTCCTAGCCAGAGTTTTTTCCTCCTTTTCTCCAAATGTCTTCTTTGTTGGAATCCTGGCAATTAAATTACTAGCCAGTAATAGAATTTTATCCAACTTCATAGCTTTTACTTTTTTTCCCTCAGCTTCACTTTTCATACTGGGAGAGCTCTATTCAACCTGTTGATCGGTATGCAGCCATCTTTGATGTCTTTATATAGCCCATGCTTGACCATCTGAAACATACCTCTCAACCATAGCGAATTCCTCGGTAAATACCGGTTTTGAAGGCAAAATATTGGTGTGCCACGAATTCCCAATTGGCCCCTTTAATTTACGAATTTCACAGGCTTTTGTTGGAGTTTTTTTTTTTTTTTGGGGGGGGGGGACATCATCATGTGTAAGGCATGCGTAATGACGTCCACTTCAGGACAGAATTCAACTTTAATTTAAACTTATTTAGTGCAGCAGTCGAGCTACAACGGGTTTGTGCATAGCACATCTTTCTTCCCCAAGGTAAGAGAGACAATTGCACTAGTAGCTTCTTATTTGAATGTTCGCAAAACTTCGCATTCTGTTTACTGGCTTGCTTTTTGGGCTCCTTATTTGAATGTACTGGTTTTCTTTGAGCTCGCATTCTGTTTTGAATTACTGAACCCCTTGCATTGCTATTTGTTTTCTTTGGGCTCAAATTTGCACTGGTAACTTCTTATTTGAATGCATTTGGGCTCCGTAAGAAACAGATTAATTTACAAAGTCTGGTGTTGGTAACTTCTCATTTAGAAATGAATTCATTTATAGTTGCCTAATAACTTCTTATCTGAATGCACAGCATGCTTTGGGCTCCTTAAGAAAATTTCTTTACGGCTGTTTGAAGTTCCGTTTCGCGAATTGCTATTTGTGCTCGCATTGCACATGTAACCTCTTCTTATGTGAATGCACTAGCACTAGCATGCTTTGGGGTTTGTATTACCCTGTAAGAAACAAACTAATTTTCTTTACTGCTATTTGAAATACAGTTTCCATACAGAGACAATTGCATTGGTAACTTCTTATTTGAATGAACTGTCTGGCTGGCACTAGTAACGTCAATGCATTTGACTGTTGTGTAGTTTACTGTGAAACAATTGCCACTATTTAAAGTTCTATATACTGCTCTTTGAAGTGTGTGCTTTGGCATTGGTAACTTCTTATTTGAATTAACTGGCAGCCGCAACACTAGTAAAATCTTATTTAAAGTGTACTGAGAGAACACTAATTGGACTAGCATGCTTTGGGCTCCATAAGAAACAGATCTGTTTACAATTGCACTGGCTCTTATTCAGAAATGGAACAGATTTGTTTACAATTGCACTAACAACATCTTATTTGAATGCACTAGCATGGTTTGGGAAGCTGGGCTCCGTAAGAAAATGTCTACTGCTGTTTGAAGTTCCGTTTCCTGAATTGCTATTTGTTTTTATTTGGGCTTGCATTGCACTCGTAACTTTTTATTTGAATCCACAAGCAATAGCATGCTTTGGAGTCCATAAGAAACAGATTTGTTTTCTTTGCTGCTCTTTCAAGTACAGTTTACTCCATAGAGAGACAGTTGCATTGATAACTTCTTATTTGAATGAACTGTCTGGCTGACACAAACGTCAACGTATTTAACTGTTGAACTGTGTGTAGTTTACTGAGAGAAAATTTCCACTGTTATTTGAAGTTCCATTTACCTCTCTTTGAAGTGTGTACTTTGGGCATTGGTAACTTCTTATTTGAATTAACTGGAAGCAGTAGTAACATTTTATTTTAAGTGTGTAGTTTAATGAGAGACAAACATCATATTTGAAATGTGTAGTTTACTGAGAGACAATTAATTGCACTAGCATGCTTTGGGCTCCATAAGGAACAGCCTTTTCTTTGGGCTGGTGCATTCCTTTACTGAGATAAACATCTTACTTTAATTTTCTGTGTGTGTGTGTGTGTGTGTGTGTGTGTGTGTGTGTGTATGCAGTTCATCAGAAGGAGAGACATTTAGTGCTGCTTATGGTAAGTTAGTTTGTGTTAGTAGCACAACAGGTAAAACACTTGCTTTTGATGCAGACGGCTGTGGGTTCTACTTCCACAGTATGCAGATTGCTGACATTGTACTGTGTTATACTTTTAAAGGGGCTGGATGCTGCAGTCTTGAGAATGTCCTTTTTGGCAGAGATGCCTAGTAACTATATGAATCTGTTATCAGTTTGCCATCCATTCCCTATTGCAATATTACTAGCTTTAAGTGGCTTATTGTTTTAATGTAACATAGACAATTTATTCTTCAAGGGCAACGGGTACTTTATTTGTAGATGAAACAATGAACTATAAAGTTGCTTGCTAGCAGCAACCTCTTCATTGGTTGCAGATCTCTTTAATGTAAAATTTAGATCTGACTTTTACTTCTGTAGAGATTGTGCATGTTTACTGATACTGGTGGATTGCAGAAGTTTGAGCAGACTTTTATGATGGAAATGTTCTGAACAAGGCATTTTTGTCATTGGTGTATGCATTTTGTTTCATTGCTAACTGGAAAAATGTTCATAATTTTAAAATGCGCTCTAACAAGTGTGCTGTATTATATAATGAATATAATTTAATGTCAGGAAGGTGTATCAAAGAACACATGTAGGTTTCTTTTTTGTGTGCAAGGGGCCAATTATTTGAAAACAGCCCAAAGGCAATATTTATCCGCCACTGGCCAGATGCATTTTCTTTGACTGTGGTGTAGGTTTCAATGCTGTTTTGTTTTAATGAATGTGAGTTTCAAGGGTAGGGAAGTTTTAATGCCAAGTCTATTTTCATTGTGAGACAGTATTGCTTTGTTTAGCAGATGTCTATTAGTGTTTGAATCGTGCTGTAAAGTGTAAAAATAAAATCCAAATCACTGTAGAAGTAAAGCAGTATGCACACTTTAGTGTTTATGGTAAATGCGGCAAAATGGCCAGGTAATGGGACATTGTAATGGCTGCAGGGGGACTCTGGTGCCATATTTTGGTTGACTGTTCTTCAGTTTGCGTTTGAAAGTTGGTATCCCACAATTCCATTGGAGTGGGCGGGGTCACATAATTATGTATATAAATTGTGTGTTAAACAGTGTACAGATTTGTACCTATTTTTCATGGGCCTTGTTTAGATTTTTGATGTTTCCAGGTTGAGAGGTATGATCTGAAAGTTACTTGTGATGTACTAGTTTATGACAACAGCATTTTAATTACTATGATTTAGTAACACAGTGTTGCATAAGGATAGCTTCAAAAGAAAGTTCTGCAAACCACTAATAATGAATGAGGAAAAGCAAAAGGTACAAAACAGAGCCAAAACACACATACATTTTTTTCTATTAGACTTCGCACGTTAACACTAATGGCTGAATGAATGAAGCATGCTTACCTTCTCAACATTCGGAGACTTGGAAATGGAAGTTTATGGTTCTTTATATATCTGTAAACTGAAGAATCATGTAACTGCAGCATCAAAACAAATGACTTTTGATGTGTTGAGTACTCAGTTGGTGACTTATCAAAAAGTTCCACTGGAATATCTGGAACAAGAGGAAAAATCTGAAATGAAAATATATAATCTCCATCTGATCACCAAAACTGTAATTACCACTATTTTCTTTACTGCTCAAGAGATAAGCACATTATCTTCTCTCTGATTCTACATCAGTGAATTTTACCTTCATATTGTTGCAGATTTTCCATTAGCTGCTGTGTTATGGTTACTATTTTTTTCCTGGAAAGCTCTCTAAGAAGTGTACCACAGGTTTCTCTAGGACGTCTTTCTCTTTCTTTTGCAGCTCTTAACTCTTTCATTTTCTGTAATAATTTCTTCTCCATTATTTGAAGTTTTCTTTTCAGACTATCAATATCTGGAGTAGAATACGAGTGTTCCTGTAAAATATGTACTGCATTTAATTACTACATATTTAAGGTGAAGCTGTAATTAATGACCATAAGTAACTGAATTAACATGAGATATTTCACTTTAAAACTTCTTTAAGTCAGTACTTCGAACAGCATCAACTTACACAGAAATAACAGAATTTGTCACATTCTGTATACATACTATATCTCATTATTCTCAGATAGTTGGAAAACTCATCTCTTACAATATAACCACGAGACAAACAGCAAAGCAGAAAAACACAGCTAATGAGTAAGCTCATATACATTCAGTTTGCTTACTCTCCTTAACCTGCATATTAGAAGGGTTCCATTCAAAAAACAACTTCAAGAAACTTATTTAAGAAATATTAACATAGCAGTAAGCAAGTATTTTACCTTTTAATCATGAGCCCCTGCTGTCTGATTATCATGAGCTCTCTCAACCAACTGACCCATTCATTCCTTTTGCTGCCTGCCAATCATTAGCCTCCTCTCAGTCAACTTACCAATTCGTTTTCTCTTCATCAAAGATGACATTCAGCTGGGGAGGGGGGGTCATTTAAGCAGCCAGTGAGATAGTTCAAGGACTTTTGCATTTTTCATTCCTACGTTCTAGCATATACTCAGCTATGCAAGGGAGTGGGGTGTGAAATGGGTTGTCCATGATGGATGTTCCTCCACTTTTGCGATGGATGTTGCCATCATGCAGCATTGGTCACTGACCACAAAACACAGGAGGAAATTTCTCTAGTCTCCACCAAGGCAGTTGCGCCTTTTCTGAGTGCCCCCCCCATGCATGAAACCATCCACAACTCCCAAGAGAGAGGTAAATGGGTCATACCACTTCTCTTTTCTCCTTCCCTACCTGCCTTCCCCAGTGCCAGAGCTGTTAAACTCTGATTACCTGGGCCGCAGTCAGAGATCCATCCTTCTGCACCACAGAGTAAGGCAGTAAGGGGGTGTTATGCTTCCAGGACAGGATTTTTTTTTAAACTATAATAGCATTTAATGACTTCTTCGACACTAGATTGATTTCTTATCAAATGTATTTATTAAACAATGTCATTAAACTGGAAAATTAAAGTGAGGTTTACGCACACAGTAAGTTACAACATATTACATTTATTGCAAAGATAACAGTGATTCAATCTAGGGTTATGATTACGCAAACTGCAACATACCTAGAGGATGGAAATTATTATGACAGCTACCAACACAGTATTCATAAAAATGAAAATTACATTATATAACAGGGTTATGCCTAATTTCCTTTTGCCCTCTAATGTTTTCAGATCTTATGACCTAAAGTTACAGCATAATGGATCAATATATTTAAATCAGGGTAGTGTGTGTACATATGACAGTTTAGGGTCAGAGAGTTAAGACTGCAACCTGATAAAGGGTTTTTCTTTCAAGTCATACTTCCATCTCTCTCTAGTTGAAAATTGTGTAACTAAACAACTCATCCACAAACAGTAGAAATGAAGCACATTTGCCTAGTGGGCTTACTTGGCTAGCAGATAAAGATCCATCCTCCTCCCCCCTAACCTAATCAGTGATAAAACATACTCTCAGTGCTCCTACATTTAGTCATTATTCTCACTAATTGGACACCTTGGCTAGTGCAAAGAAAAAACAGCAAGGTTTGTTGACAAGGCCTTTTTAGGACTTGCTACTTCTTTAATTATAGAAGCAGAATGCTCAGAGTTTTAGGACAGAATAAAACCAATTTAACTTTACCCATAAGTTACTGTACAAGAACACTTGACAATTTATTTGATACCTGGCAGTGGTACTCACCAGCATGATAATTTAGCTCATCTGCTTTTACAAGCTAGATGCAGACAGGACATTCAACTAGCACAGGGATTAAGACTACAATCACTGTTCTTCTACTACTCAGAATTCACTTCCATACCGTAATACAACAGAGAACCTTATTTTTAACTCATTCACACTCGCACTTATGGGCGGTGTGAGCCCTGCGCCAAAGTTAATTACTACCAAGGCAGACGGCTTCCCTGTAATGCATTTCTGGCACTGTGGTGTATACGTCTGATCACTGGCAGAGGTTAACGTTAATCATGTTATAAAACATGACAAAGATGCAAAAAATAGCGCCCAATAAACACCAAATACCTTTGCAGATAAACAGTAGTAGTCCAATAAAAGATAAATATAGCAAAGGAAAGGCTCCAGAGTCCAAGTGAAAAATAGAAAAATACGCCAATAAATCCTTCCAGCAGTACTGACTTTATTAAAACACAAGCGCTTTCACATACAGCTTCATCAGGTGTATATACTAAAATATAAACAAACACCTTTTAAACCATTCATTCTAATCACATGACAACAACTAATTAAAATTTTTAAAGAGACACTAAAATGGTGGTAAAAGTGTATATTCAGAAGTCAGATATTTAACCTACCTACGTATAGATCTCTTACTTAATATAGGTTTAATAGGGACACAGTCATTTAGGCCATGCCCATAGTTCGCTCTGAGTCTCACGATCCAGTTGGCTTCCATTTCTTCAGTTCTGGATCTAATATCACCTCCCCTAATATCACAGTATGTTCTACCTATCACTACAAATTTAAAAATGTGATGCTCACCTATGCTCTTAACATGTTTAGCTAAAGCATTAATATTACTACCTTTCTTTATGTGATAGAGATGCTCTCTTATTCTCTCTTTTAAAGTGCGATCCGTTTTGCCAATATAAAATTTATTACATACCAAACAGCTAGCTAAATAGACTAAATGCCTCGTGTCACAGGTCACATCCACTTTGATATCAAATATATATCCAGTATCAGGATGTTTAAAATATAAATCTGTATTTATCCATTTACAAAAATTACAGCTACCACATGGTTTTGTCTGATATACAAATTCATTACATATTTGATTTCTCCTTGTACATAGCCTTCTCTTCAAATTTTTCTTATTCTTAAATGAAAATTGAGGTTTTACTCCCACTAGGTCTCTAATTTGACTATCAGTAACAAGAATATTCCAATGCTCATTAATAATAGATGTATATTTTTTAATATCAGTAGTATATGGCATACACATTCTCAATTTATCAGGTGTCGGTTTATTAACTATTGATCTCTCTGAAAAATAAGGTTTAGCACTTGTTCCTCTTAGTTTCCTAACTTGTGCAATATTATTATAAATCATCCCTTCTCCATAGCCTCCCTCTAAAATTTCCGAGGCTGTTATTTTTATTCGTTTTTCATATTCATCATTCTTCACACTTAATCTAGAAGCTCTTAAAAGTTGGTTCTGAGCTACATTTCTAAAAATATAGTTAGGGTGCATGCTATCCCTAATCAATATTTTGTTAGCATAACATTCTTTTCTATACATCCTTGTAGTAATTCTATGCTGATTGTCTTTTTCTACATACACATCTAGAAAGCTAATACCTTCAACTGAATAATTTAAAGTAAATTTTAGAAAGCTATATGACCCATTAATAGATGTAACAAACTCCATTAGTTGTGTGATAGACCCTCTCCTTAAAAGAAAAAGGTCATCCACAAACCTTCTGTAAAATAATATAAAATCTTTGTATGGACCTCATAACAAGTGTTCAGTTTCACAGATGGACATAACTGCATTCGCATAACTGTTTGAGCAAGAACTCCCCATGTTTTTCAATAAATGATCTAACTA
>NC_056738.1:412512463-412617512 GCF_019279795.1 Protopterus annectens | reverse complement strand
AAAAGGTTTTGGAATCGTCGAAAAAGCCAATGGATCTTACCCCAAAAAAAATCAGGAGGGATTAACAAGATTAATGGTGATGAAGATGATTCTTTTGTAACAACTGATAGAGCAGATATTACCAAATTAAAAGTTCAAGAGTTTTCAGATATGGTCAAAAAAGATATTCCTGTAATTTAGGAATCAATTATTAGTGGACCTGATGCGTACATTTGTAGAGAAGACAATGAACAATTGAATAATGTTATGCTTGTCAGGAACAAAAACAAAGTATGTGAGGCAGTCCTTACAATGCTGTAATGTAAGGAAGTACAGATCTGTTTTTACTCATGTCGGTACAAATGATCTTATTCACAAGGACACTCTGTTAGTAGGGAATTTACAGAGCTCTTAGACAGCATAGCTTGTACAAGTATTAGGACATATTTTTTACAAATCACATATAGAAAGGAGAGTCATGTCACTGTGAATGAAAAGATTTTTTGAGTAATTGCCTACATGAAAAAAAATGTGCTATTTTAAAAAATATAAATGTGTAGAGGATTCAAGCCTAATTTTGGGCACATGTTCAGACAGGATGGTGTGCACTTGTCAAGATCAGGAAAGATAATTTTTGCAACAGATATTTTGTAATATTTGAAAAACACAAGGAACGATTTTTGCCAGGTCAAAAATGTAACAGTTCACAGACAGCAACATCTGCTGCATCTCTGATGGTTGTTTGTTTTATTTATTTATTTATTTACTTATTTATTTATTTTACATTTGTTGACCAGGCTAGTCTAACTGGATACATGTCCATTTTCAGTAGAGGCCCGGGGAGATAAGCCCCAAGATCACAATTTAAAGAAATTTGCAGGTAAATACAATTTAGCAAATAATAACAGGTCATTCCACAAGTAAATCATAAACCATTCACATACATATAACAAATAATAAGAAAGAAATCACTACAAACAAAGGTAGTATCTACAAGAATAAACTTCTCTTTGTTATTCAGGAAACTGGATATAGTAGAGAGAGGTAGAGTGTAAGCAGTAGCGAGTAATAAAAGGAGGAAGTTAGTTTGGGTTAATACAGGGGCATAGCCAGTGTGTTCTAAGATATAATTTCAGTTTAGATTTGAAAAGTGATACTGAGGATAGTCATACAAGTTCACTGGGGAGTAGGTTCCAGTTGTGCCCGACAGTACTGGGCAACAGAGAGTCTCCAGCCAAGTTGCTGGATTTACATCTTGTAACAAGTAGTTTATTTGAAGAGCATGAGGTGTTAAGATGTTTATAGGTGGTAATGAGGGTTGAAAGTATTGGAGTATTAAAAGGTTGGTAAAGGGTCTTGTGGGCAATGGTAAGTTGGTGAAATTTTAGTTGATTTTGTAACTCAAGCCATACTAGCTGCTTTAGATTATAACAGTGGTGGGTTCTAAATGGATTGCCAGTGGCAAATCTGGCAATGCTGTTGTAAGAGTTTTCAAGTTTGCTCAGGTTATTTTTAGACAGCTTAGTATATATTGGTGAGGCATAGAGGAATGCAGACATTAGATGGGTATGGGCAATAGTTATTCTGGCTGCTGGAGTAAGGAATGGTTTGATCCTATAGAGGGAGCCCAGTTTTCTATTTACAGTTTTTATTGTGTTGTTATTATGAGTGTCAAAATTAGGATTGTTGTCAATTGTTATTCCAAGGAGTTTGGTAGTTGGATCAGGAGATATGAGTGTACCGTTGTCAGATGTGACAGTGAAATCTACTGTGGAGGACTTCCGGGTAGGAGAGAAGATCAAGAGTTTTGTTTTTTTGGGGTTCAAAAGGAGGCAGCGCTGAGTAAACCATTGTTTTACTGTATTAAATACCTTTTGGTTTAGGGACTGTAGCTCAGATAGTGAGGAGGCTGAGCATATTAGTGTGGAATTGTCTGCATATTGAATACAAGTAGCTAGGGGAATTATTGAGTGAAGATCGTTAAGAAAAATTGAGAACAACAAAGGTCCTAATATGGATCCTTGGGGGACACCAAGGGTAATGGGGAGGTGGGTATATAGATTATTATCCCATAGCACAGCCTGCTGTCTATTGTCCAAGTAAGAATGAAACCATTTTATAGCCAGTGCATCTAGTAAAAGGGATTTGAGGATATTTAAAAGTATCTGATGGTTTACCATATCAAATGTTTTTGATAGGTAAATAAAGAGTGCAGAGGAAAGCATATTGCTGTTATGGTTTTTATTAATGCAGTCAGAAAAGGATAAGAGGGCAGTGGTAGTACTGTGGAATGGCCTAAATCCATGCTGACATTTAGAAAGCAAGTTATTTTGGATAAGGTGGTCTAGGAGTTGTCTGTGGATGCATTTTTCCATTATTTTTGCCACAGGAGAAAGTAAGGCTATGGGGCGATAGTTTGACAATTCGTTGGAGTTACCATCTTTATGTAGGGGGATAATGTGAGAGATTTTCCAGATAGTTGGGATGTTGCCTTTGATTATGGTTCTGTTAATCAGGATGGAAATGGGTTAGGCTATGGATTTGGCTGCTATTTGCAGATATTCAGCAGGTAGTTGGTCAGCTGAGGGGGTAGTTGGTTTAAGTTTTTGGATAAGGGTGAGAATGCGTGATGTTGGGATTGTTGGGATTATTAATGCTAGGTGCACTAACAATAACATTTTTAATGGAAAATTTGCCACGTTCTTACAAGACTGATGTTATTGTTTGTGAAACATGGTTAAAGAGCAATGACTGGAAACCAGTTCTGTCAGGGTATAAAAGTTTCTATTGTAACAGAGATTCTAAAAAAAAAGGCAGGTGGAAGTGTTATGATAGGGATTAAAGACAGCTATGAGAACTATGATGATTACATGTTCAATGTTTATGCCAATGTTGTATATCACATAACTGTGACAATAAAGAGAACTGTGGAACATATAACAATTGGACTGTATAGACCACCAAAGTGAAGTGCTGATGATCTAGAAGAATTCATACAATTCTTGCATGAAACACAGGAGGAAAAAATAATAGAAACAGACTGGAATAATATTGATTCAACAAGGAAAATATTCACAACGTATGCTCAGAAACAACTGCTTCAGATTTAAAGAAAAAAAAAAGAACTATCAGGGAATGGAACAAATTTGTGCTCCTAAAGAAATTAGTGTTAATTTATGTCAAGTGTTATCACTGTTGATGTGCAGTGATCATGGGGATATTAAGGTTAATTTGTTTCTAGATTCTGACAAACTGAAATTTAAACAAATGCACAGAATATTAATAACAGATTATATGAAAGGAAACAGTCGCTATATAAAACTGACTGGAGTGATAGATTCAGTGGAAACACTGCAGAAGGAATTTGAACGTTTTGAAAGTTAAATTGTTTGAAAGCAAAAAATTTTAAAAAAGTTTAGCATCAGGATCTAGGCACACAACATCAGGAGGATATATTTCCATAAGAACAATATGCTTGATTAAGGGGAGAGACACAAAATATAAGAATTGGAAATATGTCAAACTACAACTTTGAAAACTGAAATAAACAAGCTGGACAAACAAATTAAGTGTAGTGTGAGACAAGATCAAGAAAAGTCTGAAGAGCATTTATATACAGATATAATAAACATAATAGGAAACCATTTTATAGATGCATAATATGTGGATAGAGTAAAGACATACAAACTGATAAGATGTGTGGATTCTAAAATTTATTCTCAGACACAGCAGATTATAGATATATTTACAAAAATTATACAAAAAATAGATTTGGTCCACAAACTGAATGTTAAGTTGTACTAGTGACATCCAGGTAACCTCAGATTCTGAAATCAAATTTGATTACATTGAAAAAGACTGGAAATGGATCCAAACAAAGCACAGGGAGGAGATGGAATTAATAATAATAACCTGAAAAAACTTCATCAAGAACTTAGGTTCATAAGTTCATAGGTTTATACTAGGCTATCTGCCCTAAGGCATTTATAAGCCTAGCCCAAATTTTTGTGGCTTACGCCACCCCTTATATGAAAAAATACTGTGCCCATTAGTTTGTTGTGCCTCTGTCCAGCAGTGACACAGAGATGATTCCCGGGATAAACCTACGATCTCCCATCCACAGGTCAAGATTTCTCTTGAACAGAGCCAGCAAGGTGCTCTGCCTCACATGGACCGGGATTTTATTCCACAGCATAGGGAGTCTCTGAGTGATAAATCTATCCCTCCAGCACGTCCTATTTATATCCGTGCTAAGGTTTAAGTTGCTTGCTCTATTTGTTTTGGTGGATTTGGATTTTTTGAGGTGGAGCATGTCCATTAATTCCGGGTTGGACATGGCCTTGTATGTCAGGCACATGTCACCTCTGAGCAGACGGTATGCAACTGAATAGAGCTGGAGTTTTTCCAATCTGGCAGCATATGACAGATTTTGGAGTCCCTTTATCCTTTTGGTGAGGAACTTTTGGGGTCTCTCCAATTGCTGCAGATGTTGGGTGAGATACATCCCGAATGGGGCATTGTACTCGATCATTGGTCTGATAAGTGAAGAGTACAGGGGAACAATGACCTCACTAGATCTGGATGTGAATCCCTTCATGATCAGGTGGGTAATGTAGAAGGTCTTTCTAACCACTTTAGCAACGTGAGTGTCAAAGAAAGGCCACTGTCAACCTGGGTCCCCAGGTCCCTGATAACCTCTTCTGTGCTTAGTGGATTGCCACCTATATGGTAGCTTGGGGTTATCTTGTTTTTCCCAAAGGGTATGACTATACATTTTTTGGCGTTTAACTTCAGGCCATGGCTCTGGCACCAACTATCTGTTTCCGTGAGTCCCTTCTGAAGGATATCCGTGTCCGATGCACTTTCCACTATGGCACCCAGTTTGCAGTCGTCAGCAAACTTTGTCAGCCAAAGTCCTCCCATGCTGGCCTGTACTTCTGAGAAGTAGATGCCGAACAATAGGGGGCCAAGGACCGAGCCCTGTGGCACACCACTTGTGACCGGCTTGGAGTCTGACATAGCGCCAACAACTCTAACCCTGTGGGTTCTGTCCTTAAGCCAGTTTGCAACCCTTCTTGTGACTTATGGGTTTACATTTAAGCTGGTAAGTTTTTCTACAATACCCGAGTGGGGTATTGTGTCGAAAGCCTTTGCAAGGTCAAGGTAGGCTGTATGGACTGCCTTTCCCTCATCAATGGCCTTGGTGACTGTTTCGAAGAAGTCGACCAAGTTCAAAAGGCATGATCTGCCCTTGACAAAGCCAAACTGGGTCGGGTCCAATGTCTGCAAGTCCCCTATATCTTTGTTTATGAGCTCCATTATGATCCTCTCCATAGCTTTGCAGACTAGACTTGTTAAGCTTATGGGGCGGTAATTACCAGGGTCCATAGAGGCACCACCTTTGTGGAGTGGGACCACAGTTGCCGTACGCCACTCCTTGGGCATGTATCCTGTGGTAAGGCTGAGATTAAACAGCTCCACGTACCAAGACACGTGTGTGAGACTCTGGTGCACGGTCCTGAAGAAATCAACGATTAAACCAAATGGACCAGCACTCCAGGCAGGAGAGATTATTTCAAATAACTATTTTATTAGGTAGCCAAAAAACTACCTAAACCAACTGTGACATACAGACCGGTTTCGGCATGAAAAGCCTTTATCAATGTCAATATTTCTTCACTTTATATTAATGCTTCAACCAGCTCCCCATTTTGAAACCATTTAAATACCTTTTTCAAAATTGGTATAGTCCAGCCATTGGTTAATCCATCAAACATGATTTAAGGGCACAATTCCACATAAATAAAAAACAAACAACTTGAAAAGAAACTAAAAGCACATATGCTCTACAAATGTTACAAATGATTCTTCCACACTATCATCCATGCCAAACCATATATTGATTTGATTTTTTGAAGCTCATACATCATAATTCTTTTTGGTTAAATGCAAATAATTTATAATACGTATGTGTATTGACACACCATTATAAAACTATAGACCAAAAATGTCATCATGTACCTCATATTCATTTAGCCCAGGTTTGAAAAATGCCCCCAGTTTAGTAATCCATTTGCTCTCCATATTGTTCAATCTTGTGTGCCATCCCATTTTGAATTTTCTTGGTAATTGAATTTTATCAATGATGACAAACTTAAAACATGCTTCCTTATGCTGTTTAGTATGTTTATATAGGGCACTTGTGACTCGTCTATTCCTAATGGCACTTAGGTGTTCACTAATTCTAATTCTTAAGGGTCGGGAAGTCTGTCCAACATAAAATGCCGAACAATGACAAAAGGCTAAGTAAATGACCCAGTCTGACCCACAATTGCCAAAGATGTTGATATCATAGACCTTGGGGGTATTTTTACTACTGAATTCTTTAGTTTTGTTAATATGTTGACAAGCCCCACAATGTCCACACGGATAACATCCCACTAAGGGCTCTCCAGAAAGTGTTGTCTGTATAACTGAGGGTGGATTAAATCTCTTATAGTGTGTTAGCTGAGATTGAATAGACCTCCCCCTCCGATACGAAAAAGCACATTTATCTGGGAGAACCCTATCAAAAATGGGGTTGGATTTTAAAATGTCCCAGTGTGTGCTGAAATGTCCCTAAAATGAGATGTGTTGCTCCCAAAGGTGGTCACCAGTATGATTGGTTGTTGATCCTTGTTACTATCAATTGCCAATTGATGGTTTTGTTGCAATAATTCAGTTCTAGTTTTCTGTCCCGCTAGTTCAACAGTCCTATTAAGATGTTGGATATTATATCCCCTGGCCCTGAATCTTGATTTCAAGTCTTCCATGTGTGTAAAATATTCCCTTTCTGTTGAGCAAATCCTTTTGAGGTGCCAAAATTGTGATTTTGGAATATTTCTGATAATGTGGCGGGGATGAGAGCTGTTCGCATGCAATAAAGTATTATATTGAGGAAATTTCCTATGAATAGTTGTACCCAAAGTATGATCAGGTAATCTTTGCACCACTACATCCAAAAACACCATTGCCTGATAACCAGTATTAACTGTAAAATGTATGTCATAGGGATTGTTATTAAGATATTCCACAAAATTAGATAACTCATCCTTCTCACCCCGCCACACCAACCAGCAGTCGTCAAGAAATCTGCGCCAAATATCCAGATTCTCCATATAAATATTGTTGCCTACATCATATATAAATTGTAGTTCGAAAAAACCCATAAACAAATCTGCATATATGGGGCAAAGGATGCCCCATAGCTGTACCTTTGATTTGCCAGTATGGGTTCCCCTCAAAATAAAAGATGTTTTTTTGTAGGACCATTTCAGTTAATCTAGTCAAAAAACCATTGAACTCCGGAGTATATAAATTGGCCTTATCCAACCAATAAGAGACTGCCTTGACCCCTGCTTTATGGGGTATGCTGGTATATAGGGATGAAACATCCATAGTACATAATAACCAACCTTCTTCCAATTGTGAGTCATTAACTATATTTAGAAACTCAGTAGTATCCTTGAGCCGTGATCTCACCTGACTAAGTAAGGGCTTGAGATATTCCGTAAGAAAGGCCGATATTGGTTCCGTTAAAGACCCCCGGCCCAAAACAATTGGGCGACCTGGAGGATTATTTAAATCCTTATGTATTTTAGGGATCAAATATAAATATTGTGGCATGGGCTCCTTAACCTTCAATTGCCTAGCAATTTGTAATGAAATTATCCCCCCCTCCACCGCCTGATCCAAAAAAGCATCAATTTCTGTTTTAAATTTAGTGGTTGGGTCAATGGCCATGTGTACATAAAACTGTGATTGGGACAGTTGTTTGCATGCTTCCTCTCTATATTTCAAATAATCCATCACAACTATGCCACCACCCTTATCCGCCGCACTAATAACAATATCCTTATTGGATTTCAGTTGTGAAAGGGCAATTCTTTCCTGTTGGTTAAGGTTGCTAGTAGTTGTTATGACTTGATTAGAAAAATGTAAATCTTTCATAACACATTTCTTAAAAATCGCCACATGTTTATCCATAGGAGGTACAAAATTAGATTTACCAAAACGGAAACCAATAGATCTTTGAGAATCTGTTGTGTCTGAAAAAAAGGCCTTTAGGTTAAGTGTTCTGCAAAAGTTGTTGATATCATCTATTAATAAATGCTCAGGTACAGAAGATGTGGATATAAAGTTAAGCCCTTTATTTAACACTTTATATTGTGCCTCCGTAAGTACATGTGAAGAAATGTTTAAAACATTGTTTACTGTGCTATCATTTGTTTCAAAAGAACCTGAAGATTGGTCGGACCTGTATTTGGTCTTGTGTTTTCTTCCTGCCCTACGTTTATGGGGCCTAAAGGGATGGACTGTTTCCTTTTGGCCACCGGGGACACTTGGCAAGAGGAAGTTTCAAAATCTGTTGTGGATGAATAATCATCATCCGATGTAACACTATGCATAGGTTCATTTCTTTTTAATATAGATCTTGGTCTCTTTCTACTCTTTTGTATTTTATTGGCACCTTCATTAAACCTAACATTTTTTTGGGTTACGAAGGGCCTACCCTTCCCATAATCGGTTACATCCCTTTGAAACTTATTCATTTTCTTCTTCTTTAGTTGCTCTTCCGTAATATTTAAATCCTTGGCTAGATCTAACAAGTGAGATTGGTAAAAATCTTCATTAGAAAAAGTTTCCGCTTCTAAATAAATGTTTTGTATGTCTATGATCATTGTTTCTATGTTTCTTGCATAATACTTGGAAAGACAGTCCACAAACAACATGGACGCTTGATGTTGGGCTGTAGCCTATTCCTGTGTTAGTTGGCTGTCAATATTAGCCACAAGTGGCTGTAACTTAATCCTAAGCCCCCTGGGTGTAATGTCTTTGACTTTATATGCTTTCAGAAGCTTTAAATGCCAAATATTGCTCCTAAGTATTTTCATTTGTCTATTTAACCTAGTGAAAACTGACCCACATCTATCATGAGTATTGATATCAGCATCGTCCGACATGGAAGCCTGACCGTTAGTAAGCCCAAATGCTTCTAAATTAGCCATATCAGCTGATAATCCCTTTAAAATGTCATTTAAATCCATATTTAATCCTTCAAAATTAAACCTCCAACCAGTTGAGATGTTACAATATTAAAGTATTGAAATATTAGAGGAACCCTATATTAACACTATTATGATAAGAAAATTTGTTTAAACAAAAATAGAACTCTTATCCTTGAACCAATTATAATAGGTTAATTATTAGGACTTTACAAACCAGGTCCGGTCAAGCTTGTATCCATCAACACCAACTGAGGAAACCAATTTTTAACCACCAACCTTCTCAAATCATCACACTTTGTTTGGAAAGATCACTCCAAAGGTATATTAGGATATGAATAAGCACCCTTACAATAAGTGGACCTGAATGTCAATCAATAAATGTTTGCTTATTGATTCACTTCCCTCAATGGTATAATTAAGTCACCGTAAGGGGATTCATATGATAAAAAACTTCCATACCCTTACCATAAGTGCACTTATAGACTTATTAAACCAGCTGATGTATGACCAAAATTACATATATACAGGCCACCGTAAGGCTCAATAAAAAATATTTTTAATACCCACTATGGATTTTTCCTTAAAGTTGGAACACTTAAGGGACTTCAAAAAAATATATTTTATACCTTGTATACACCTATTGGTAAATGAAAAACTTTCCAATATAAATTGTTGACCAAAGTGTGTTCTTTACCTCTTGATGTTAATAACCCCCAGCTCCTGTTGATGCCACAGGCCTAAAATTGCCAGTCACAAAGGCTAAGTTCACAAAACTTTTAATGGTTTAACTAAGTTGTGCTTCTGAAGATTATTTGGAAAACTCCCCCTAAGAAAAATCAATATTATTTCACAACCCTTCGGAAGAAATTGTTCTTTCTATTTGAAGTTCCTCAAAACTACCCTAAATATGTTTTATCCCTTACTTAGAAAAAGTATTGAATAGTAAAAAAATATATTACTATCCTTTGTAACCTAATACCATAAAGTATTTTAACCCCCTAGCATTTAATGCCTTAGGTAAGTTCCCCAAAAATATTTCAAACTCTAATTTATGAGGCCAAACTGCAACTTCAAAGGATGTAGATAGAAATAAACTACATGAATTCTTTACCCTAAAAAAGATAAGGTCCAAATGTATGTGTAGGTCCAACCCTCATGCGTTTAAACCAAATAAACTACATTCGACATATATTAATTTTGACAAAAATACGAAAACAATGACCATATAAATTGTTAAACATCCACTTTGTCAATAATTACACCCTTATTTGCAAAACACATATGTTTAGATCAGCCATAACTTTTTCATTAAACCAGCCTGATATAAAAGAACATTAGTCCCAAATGATAGTCCAAAATGTGTTATACCAGCCAGTAAGGGCATATATCCCATTTAGTCGCAACATAGTCCAAAGTTCTTATTATTCATAATGTCCCTTTTAAACTTTGTTAATTAAATACTTAAGCGGCCAAATATAACTGGTGTTACTGCCAATCTGAAATATTATAACAAATGCGTTGTTTCCAAGTCTTGAATACCCGATAAAGTCAATGGGCAAGCCCTTCATATATATATTGATGTTAAACCAAACCCCCAAGTTCATGCATTTGTATTAAAATAATATGTTGTCATCTCACCAACCACCAAAAATGGTTCTTTCTCAATTATTCAACCACATTGTCCCATGAAATGGCACCGTAATTGCTTTAAAAATTATACTTTCAAATTCCGCTTAGTAGAGAGCGTTAATGCCACTCAAGACCACGACTGATACATTAACTGTAATGGGCCCAAACTGAGTTAATTATAACAAAAGTTCCTAAACAGTCACTATATATCCAAGACCATTTGAGTTGTAGATCCTGGGACTGGAAAACCGCCAATCTGCCAACAACCATAGATGGTTAAATGAACATCAGTTCCAAACAGTTAGCCCCAAATGGTTGTTGATTACTGATGTAATCGAACACACTACCATTTAAAATGGCAGCGTAACGCTTCAATAGTTAAACTGTTCAGATTCCAATTTATAAAAAGTTATCTAATTTTGTGGAATATCTTAATAACAATCCCTATGACATACATTTTACAGTTAATACTGGTTATCAGGAAATGGTGTTTTTGGATGTAGTGGTGCAAAGATTACCTGATCATACTTTGGGTACAACTATTCATAGGAAATTTCCTCAATATAATACTTTATTGCATGCGAACAGCTCTCATCCCCGCCACATTATCAGAAATATTCCAAAATCACAATTTTGGCGTCTCAAAAGGATTTGCTCAACAGAAAGGGAATATTTTACACACACGGAAGACTTGAAATCAAGATTCAGGGCCAGGGGATATAATATCCAACATCTTAATAGGACTGTTGAACTAGCGGGACAGAAAACTAGAACTGAATTATTGCAACAAAACCATCAATTGGCAATTGATAGTAACAAGGATCAACAACCAATCAGACTGGTGACCACCTTTGGGAGCAACACATCTCATTTTAGGGACATTATCAGCACACACTGGGACATTTTAAAATCCAACCCCATTTTTGATAGGGTTCTCCCAGATAAATGTGCTTTTTCGTATCGGAGCGGGAGGTCTATTCAATCTCAGCTAACACACTATAAGAGATTTAATCCACCCTCAGTTATACAGACAACACTTTCTAGAGAGCCCTTAGTGGGATGTTATCCGTGTGAACATTGTGGGGCTTGTCAACATATTAACAAAACTAAAGAATTCAGTAGTAAAAATACCCCCAAGGTCTATGATATCAACATCTTTGGCAATTGTGGGTCAGACTGGGTCATTTACTTAGCCTTTTGTCATTGTTCGGCATTTTATGTTGGACAGACTTCCCGACCCTTAAGAATTAGAATTAGTGAACACCTAAGTGCCATTAGAAATAGACGAGTCACAAGTGCCCTATATAAACATACTAAACAGCATAAGGAAGCATGTTTTAAGTTTGTCATCATTGATAAAATTCAATTACCAAGAAAATTCAAAATGGGATGGCACACAAGATTGAACAATATGGAGAGCAAATGGATTACTAAACTGGGGGCATTTTTCAAACCTGGGTTAAATGAATATGAGGTACATGATGACATTTTTGGTCTATAGTTTTATAATGGTGTGTCAATACACATACGTATTATAAATGATTTGCATTTAACCAAAAAGAATTATGATGTATGAGCTTCAAAAAATCAAATCAATATATGGTTTGGCATGGATGATAGTGTGGAAGAATCATTTGTAACATTTGTAGAGCATATGTGTTTTTAGTTTCTTTTCAAGTTGTTTGTTTTTTTTTTTTTATTTATGTGGAATTGTGCCCTTAAATCATGTTTGATGGATTAACCAATGGCTGGACTATACCAATTTTGAAAAAGGTATTTAAATGGTTTCAAAATGGGGAGCTGGTTGAAGCATTAATATAAAGTGAAGAAATATTGACATTGATAAAGGCTTTTCATGCCGAAACCGGTCTGTATGTCACAGTTGGTTTAGGTAGTTTTTTGGCTACCTAATAAAATAGCTATTTGAAATAATCTCTCCTGCCTGGAGTGCTGGTCCGTTTGAGATTAAACAGCTGCCTTATGTGCGGGTTTAATTCCTCATTTAGCTTGTGTAGCACACAGCCGGGGACACCATCCGGTCCCATTGATGCTGTGTTTTTAGCTTTAGAGAGAGCAGCTTTCACCTGCGCATTTGAGATGTCTGGGAGGCTACACTCCGCTGGGATAGTTATCTCTCCTTTAGGGGGGGGGGGTGAAGTTTGCACTGAACCTGTCTGCCAGTATGTTGGCAATGTCTGTGGGTTCAGTGATTTTTGTATCATTTTGGACTAATTGTGAGCATATCTGGGAGTTTCCACCCAGGTTCCTAACATAGCTGAAAAAGGCCTTATGATTGTCCTTTGAATCCATGGCAATTTTTCTCTCAAAATTGGCCTTAGTTGATTTTATGAGTGCTCGTATTTTTTTACTAATAATGATCAGGGGTGACTTCCCTTTTATGGATTTTGTACTATCATGTAATAGCTTTCTCCTCTTATTGTAAAGTTTGTTAATGGCTGGGGTCCACCAGACTGGACGTTTGCCCTTTGTGGAAAGAGTCTTGGTTTTATTTGGGATTGCCTGATCCATGCAGTCCTGGAGGTGTTCATAGAAGGCATTTGTAAGGGCTTCCTAGCTTGGGTTGTGGTTTCCACTGGCTCAGGGGCCTTGAAGGATACCACACCAGTCTTGAGTAGTGTGAAGTTTGCTTTAGAGAAGTTCTTCACTGTGGTCTTTTTTGTTTGGGGTGGGGGCGGGATGTGGATTTCCAGTGAGATTAGTTTATGATCAGATCTCACCAATGAGGGATATACTTCCGGTGTGGAGCATTTTGTCTCCATGTTTGTGATAATGAGATCTAGTATATTTTCTCCTCTCGTGGGAACAGTGACTAGCTGTTCCATGGCATTTGAATTTATGAACTCCAGGAACCGTTGGGCTAGAAAGTTAGGGCTTGAGTAATGTTCCCAGTCTATATTCGGGTAGTTAGTCACCCAATATGATGGTGTTTGGAGATACATTTATACCCTCCAGTGTCTTCAGGAAGGCTGTGTGGGGTTCCTGAGTTTGAGAGGGTGGCCTGTAGCATGCTGCAATTTGTAGAGCAGTTTTGCCTATGGTTAGTTGCACCTGGATGGTTTCCGAAGCTTCGTGCGTTGCCACCAACCTGGAGGTGTGGGTATCCTTTATGAATATGGATACACCCCCTCCTTTTGTGGTGTGGTCCGGGTTTTGGTTATAGTACCATTACATTTATTATTTAGTAGGTCATATGAATAAAGGGAAATTCCTCAAGACTGGAGAGAATATCTCTTCTTTAAGGGAAAAACCCACAGTCATACAGACCCTTAAGACTACTTTTATTTTGTGGAAATAATGGAGAAGGTAATATTGGATAAGTTATTGTCAAAACTGGCAAGTTTGGGACTTGAAACCATATATCAGCATTCATATGCTGAAAATAGATCTATTACCACCTATAACATGATGTTCTATAACAATATAATAACAGCTATGAATAAAAATTAGCACTTACAAATAGGACATGGCACTTATCATACAGAAATTGGACAGGTGTAATTCAAGGTTATAATCCATGCGTCCATGAGGACTCTATTCAGGGCCCATACTTTCTTAGATTGTATCTTTCAGATCTTTTTCATCGGAGGTGTTCTACAGTCTGTGCGAACATGACTGGAAAATGGGTAAATTGATTACATGTGTTACAGATCATGTGTTACACATAAGGCATGTCTGCAAAAGAGCTTGACTAAATTGACCATTTGGGCAGAGGAAAACAATATGCTGATAAATACATTAAAAACTAAGCACATGAAATTTGGGAGACATACATTGAAAGGCAAATATTTAATATAGCACACAGTGATTGAAACCTGCAAATTCATTTAAGGACTAGGGTAAATGGGTAGATCCAGGTCTGAGTTTTTCTAATCATATCAACCAATTTGTTAATTATAATTATAGAACTACAGATTGTAGATTTATAAACTGTAGGAAATTAGAAATGATGAAGTCATTGTTTGTTAGTTACATTAGACCCAAACGAGTATGGAATAACAATATGGAAAATTTATAAGCAAACAATCATGACTAAACTAGAAATAGTACAGTGGAAATATACCAAGGGCATCCACAGATGTGAAACTTTAAGTTATTATGAAAAACTAAAGTATCTGAGCTTGTACAATGTTTCATATAGATATTTAAGAGAAGACCTTATTTAGGTATACAGGGCATTTAGAGACAACTACCTCTGGGAATGTTTGAGGTTTATTAATTTATTAAATGGCTCTCTGAGAGAGCAGCTGATGCATGGAATAGACTACCAAATTACATTAAAGCAAGCACTAGTTTAGATATTTTAAGAACAGTTGGGAACAACTGTTTTGTTGTGCTGGCAGGCTAAAATGGCATTAATACGCATACTTGAAATGTTTGTATATATATATATATATATATATATATATATATATATATATATATATATGTATGTATATTAATAGCTGCATAGCAGCTTTACCTACCCAGATTGACAAAGGAATTACATTTTTGGCAAAAATTAGGAGTTGCAGTACCCAGCAAGGTAAAACATCCCTCACCGACCTAAAGCATCTCAGGGTAGATAATCAAACCTACCAAAGACAAATTTGAGGTAAAGGTAGCCTCCCAAGCCAAGTACAATCACAAAGCTTTCTAAAACTATGTTTGTAACCTAAAAAGGCAATACACAGGAATGTACCAAATTAATTGTAAATGGTGCCACATATACGGAGCCAGAAGACATAGCAAACCTCCTGGCCAACAAATTTAGCTCCAGTTTTACCCCCTCCGCCCTGCCAGATGCTTATCAGGAAATAACCACATCCCCCAATTATCACTAGACAGCAGGTACTCAAAGTGCTCTCCAAGGCCAAGAACACAGCATCAGTGGATCCCAAAAGTATCCCAGGATGCCTGCTTCATAGCATGAAACATAAACTACTGGGCACACTGGAATCAATATTTAACCACTACCTCTAAACAGGCTTCATGCCAGACAAATGGAAAACTGCAACAGTTAACTCAATGCATAAGGGTTGGCCATCCATGAACCTGGGGAATTATTGGCCCATAGCCTAACTAAACTATTATTCAAAGCTCTGGAGAGAATAATCATGGGTATCCTAAATGATGACATCAGTAACATACAAACAAGGGACGCAAATATATTTGGGTTTGCCAAAGGCAGGTCTTGCCTACTCAACCTGGTGGACTTCTTTGAGAAAGTCACCCAAGAAATAGACAAGGGAAAAATCATACAAACTGCCTACCTTGACCAGGCCAACATATCTGACACAATACCCCACTTGGGCATTGCAAAAAGTTTCACTAAACTAGGTATAAACTCCTACATCATCTGCTAGATAGCCAGCTAGCTTACAGACAGGACCCAAAATGTTAGAATAGGGCAGTCTACCTCCTCAAAGAGGAAGGCTGCTTGTGAGGTGCCACAGAGTTCAGTGCTGGGACCACTCTTGTTTTCCATCTACTTCTATGAGGTCAAGTCTAACATTAAGGGCCTCTGGCTGGCAAAGTTTTCAGATGATTGCAAATTGGGTGCAGTCACTGACTCCCCCAAGACACAAATATCATCCAAGAAGACCTGACACAGATTTTTAACTAGTGCAAGAGTCATGGTCTAAAACTCAATGCCAAAAAGTATATCATGGTATTTTTAAGGAAGTCAACCAAACTAGCAATCAACTGCACTGACTATGCACTCCTAAGAGTAGACTCTGTAGTCAGGGGTGTGGGAACACATGTAGATAGTGATTTGACATTTAATCATCATGTGTCTACTGTAGTGAGGAAATAAATTTTTGCTGCACAGCTTATAAGCAAGTCCATGGCACTGAAATCCAAACAAGTCATTATTTTGTTGCACTCTGCTCTTATAAGACCAATCACTGAGTACAATGTCCCCTTTGATATGTATCTGGCTAAGCATATGCAACAACTGGAGTGTCCACAGGGATTCCTCATAAAAAAATTAATGGTGTGGAAAACAAGTCCTATGTGGATCATCTCAAAGCCTTGTCCTTCTATTCAGTCTCCTATAGGCTGCTGAGATGCCGCCTCTGCCTGGCCTAAAAAGCATCATCTGATCCAGCCATAATGGACCTGTTGCACATTTGTAAAACAAATATTATCAAGAACACTCAATCCAGGGACATAAACATTGCCTGCAACATAAACAGGACATGCAGGAGGGACATAAATGTGTCTCAGAGGCTCCTTCGTTTCAAGATCAGCCTTCCCACCCACATGGAGCAGAGTTCATCCCTGCACTTATTTAAGTGAAGCTTGGATCACTGGAGGGAGAACCACAAATATACCCCTGGTCATGTACTATGCATCTATTAGAGAGAGAGAGGAAACTTATAAATGCTCAACCATCCATGCCCAAGTATATATCCCTCTACAAATCCCTTGGGAACAAAGTTTATTGGGAAGCATAGCTAGGTTTAAAAAGGCCCCTTGGTTTGGTAACCTAGTATTCTACTATGATATTATGACCCCTTGCTCCTGGGAGGGAGGAGCTGGAATGGCACTAACCTTATGGTTGTCAGTAAGACATGCTGCATTTTAGTAAATCTCTGACAGTACAGTACAGCACAGCACAGTGCACTGCATGTTTTATCTGTGAATGTGAATTCACAGATAAGCATTTATGCCCTTGTAACTCCCACTCTAAAATCACCCACCCCATCCTACCACTACCTTTCTTTCCACTCCACTAACTACCTTGATTATAGCAAGCTCAGATGCTCATACGCCTAGTACTTATTATACAGAGGAAGTTCTTATTGTAACATTTGTTAATAGGAAGTTATGTACCTACCATAACGTTCCATGTTAGTTGTCTTCTTCTCGCCTTCTTTCTTGCTGGATGGGTTCGGAGCCGATCCTCAGCTCCGACTTGGCCAATACTAAAGCTCGAGAGCTTATTCCACTGGCTCGAGGCTCCTCTATATCCCACAATGCTAGGCGGTAACTACTCAGATCTCGTTTGATAGCTAAAACCAAGCAGTTCTGGTCTCCATAGAATGGAGAAGAGAGAAAAAGAATGCACCTCTATATATATAAACCTGTAGGTAAGCTACCACAAACATAAAAATGGAGAATAGAGGTGGTAGAACATGTGGGAAGGAAAAAATCCCAATGGAAGATCCCAAATATTCCTATCGGTCTGTCCAGGCTAGGGGGAAGGAGGGTGGGACGCAAGAAAGAAGGCGAGAAGAAGACAACTAACATGGAACGTTATGGTAGGTATATAACTTCTTAATGTTAAGTTGTCAATCTTGCCTTCATTCTTGCTGAATGGGACCACGTCCCTAGCACCTTACCCCGGGTGGCCTATCGGAACAGACTCTTGAGAACAATGAAACCAAAGTTGACATGGTTTCTGGAGGCCATATCCAATTTGTAATGCAAAATAAAGGTATGCGGAGAAGCCCATGTGGCTGCTGCACAAATGGAATCTATTGGTAGCCTGTCCTGAAAAGCTACAGATGTAGCTAATGCCCTAGTTGAATAAGCTCTAGGTCTTGAAGGCAGTTTTTGATGTCTGATTTCATAGATGAAGGTAATTATAGAGGTAAGCCATCTTGAAAGGGACACTTTAGTAACTGGAAGGCCCAATTTACCTTCCGCATAAGACAGGAAAAGCTGATCAGATTTCCTGAACTGTTTAGTCCTGTCTAAATAATATCTAAGTTGGCAGTGAACATCTAGAAAATGTAACTTTTGTTCCGACCTGTTGGAATAATCAGGGAAGAAGACGGGGAGATCAATCGTCTGGTTTAGGTTTGCCTCAGAGGAAACCTTAGGTAAGAAGGACGGATTAGTCAGGAGGGACACCCTGTCTTTATGGAAAACTAAGTAAGGAGGACGACTGCAAAGAGCATGAAGTTCAGATACCCTTCTAGCTGATGTTATGGCTACTAGAAAAAGTGTTTTCCATGAGAGCAACTTAAGAGGGCATGAAGCCGCAGGTTCGAAGGGGGGGAGAATCAAGGATGCTAGGACTAAATTCAAGTCCCATTGAGGTGGAGGATCTTTGACTGGGGGCTTGAGCAGAAAGACACCTCTTAAAAAGGCTTTGCAGAGTTTATGGGACATGATACTGGAGTCCGAGACACCTACATGAAAGTTAGATATAGCAGCTAGTTGTACTCTAATGGTAGATGAGGAAGAGCCTAAATGAAAGAGCTCTGCCAGAAAGTCTAGGATAGACTGGATAAGTGCAGTGAAGGAGTCTATATTTTTTGATGCTGCCCAGAAGGAAAAACGTTTCCACTTACTATTGTAAATCCTCCTGGTAGAAGACTTGTGAGAGGCTATCAGGATGTTACGGACCGAATGAGAGATTAAGGGAAGCCTGGCTAGGGTAGGAATCGGAGAAACCATGCTGTGAGGTTGAGAGATTGAAGGGAGTGGTGCAGCTGGCCCGACTGGTGGGTCAAAAGATCTGGCACTGGGTCCAGATGCCAAGGCTGCTCCAACAGGTAATGATGGAGGAACGGAAACCATATCTGTCGAGGCCAGAAAGGGGCAATGAGGATCATGGTGACTCTCAAGGTGATAGCTTTCTGAATTAATTGAGAGATCAGTGGAAAGGGGGGGGAAGCATACAGAAGTCCCCGGGGCCAATCGTGGACTACAGCGTCTCTGGTGGGATGGCCTGGTAACGGGAAGAGAGTGAAGAAGTCATGACACTTGCTGTTTTTGGGAGTAGCAAAAAGATCGCAGCAAGGCCGGCCCCATCTTTGAAAGACTTCTTCCAGCACTGATTTTTTTAGAGACCACTCATGAGGCATGAGAATGGCCCTGCTCAACTTGTCCACAATCACGTTGGACTTCCCGGGAATGTGCATTGCTATCAGAAAACGCTGAGAAGAAATCGCCCATTGCCAAAGTCTGAGTGCCTCTCGACATAAGGGGTAGGACCTGGTTCCACCCTGTTTGTTGATGTACCACAGTACGGACATGTTGTCCATCTGAATTGCAATAGTCCCTGTGGGAAGAGAGTCCTGAAGGGCTTGCAACGCTAAAAGCACTGCTCTCATCTCTAAGACATTTATGTGCAAGTGGCACTCGAAAGGTTGCCACGTGCCCTGGACTGTCCTGCCCTGATAATGCCCCCCTCCACACCCGATCAGGGAGGTGTCCGTTGTCACTGTGGTGATTGGGCGGGGAGAATGAAGGGTCTGCCCTGGAGAACTTGAGGTGATGTGATCCACCAAGACAGGTGATTCTTGCATGATTGAGTTAGTAGTATGATGTGAGACATCGGGAGCTGTTGGAAGGACCATTGAGTAAATAGCATCCACTGGAGGATCCGCATGTGAAAACGAGCTAAGGGGAGAAGTGTAATAGTAGCTGCCATGAGTCCTAATACCTTCAAGACTACCCTGGCTTTGACCTTGTTGCACTGAAGTAGAAGGTAAACTTGTTGGCGGATATCTAATACTCTGTGTTCTGTAAGTCTGGTGGAAAGATGGACTGTGTCTAAGGTGGCGCCTATAAAGGTAATAGATTGACAAGACGACAAGGCAGATTTTTCGAAATTTACTGAAATGCCTAGAGCTTGGCAAGTTTGGATGGTGAAGTCTCTGGATAGACGCAGTTGATGTCTGGTGGTTGCAGTAAGGAGCCAGTCATCCAAATATGGAAACACCTGGAATTCTTGACATCTCAAGTGAGCCGTGACCTCTGCCATGCATTTGGTAAACACTCGGGAGGCTGTAGTGAGACCAAAGGGCAGGGCTCTGAACTGGTAGTGACTAGCTCCCAGCCTGAAGCGGAGAAACCTCCTGGAGTGTCTGTGCATTTTGATATGGTAGTACGCATCCTGAAGGTCTATCGATCACATCCAATTGTCCTGACCCAAGAAGGTTAGAATGGACTGTAGCGTGACCATCTGGAATTTTGTTTTTTTTGATATAATTGTTTAACTTGCTGAGATCCAGCATTGGTCTCCAGTCCCCTGTTTTTTTGGTACCAAAAAGAATTTGGAGTAGATTCCGGATCCTTGCTGGTCTGCTGGGACTGGTTGGATAGCTCTTTTTGACAGCAGCTTTGATTATAGGTTCATAGGTTCATACTAGGCTATCTGCCCGAGGGCATTTACAAGCCTAGCCCATAGTTTTGTGGCTTACGCTTTAGTATAGACAGATGTTTGAGACCCTTTATCCTTTTTGGTGAGGAACTTTTGGCCTCTCTCCAACTGCTGCAAGTGTCGGGTCAGATACATTCGAATGGGGGCATTGTACCAATCATTGGTTCTGAGGGAGAGGTATGGGGAGACCATGATAAGGTTTGCCACCTATTTGGTAGCTTTTGGCATTTAACTTTAGGCCATGGCTCTGGCACCAGTTATCCGTTTCTGTGAGACCCTTCTGAAGGATATCTGTGTCAGATGTGTTTTCTACTATGGCGCCCAGTTTGTCGTCATCTGCGAACTTTGTTGTCCATAACCCTCCTGTGTTTGCTTGTACAAAGTAGATGCCAAACAAGAGTGGCCCAGGACTGAGCCCTGTGGTACACCACTTGTGACAGGCTTTGAGTCTGACATGGCGCCAGCAACTCTGACCCTGTGGGTTCTGTCACTCAGCCAGTTTGCAACCCATCTTGTGATGAATGGGTTAACATTTAAGCTGATGAGTTTTCAATGATAGAGGTAGGCTGTATGGACTGCCTTTCCCTCATCAATGGCTTTGGTGACTGTTTGAAAAGTCAACCAAGTTTAGAAGGCATGATCTGCCTTTGACAAAGCCAAACTGGGATGGATCCAAAGTCTGCAAATTCCTATGTCTTTATTTATGAGGTCCATTATGATCCTCTCCATGGCTTTGCAGATAAGGCTTGTCAAGCTAATGGGCGGTAATTTCCAGCAGCGTGGAGGCACCGCCTTTGTGAAGTGGGACCACAGTTGCAGTGCGCCACTCCTGGAGTGCGTATCCAGAGGTAAGACTATGATTAAACAGCTGTCCTAGCTGTGGGTTTAATTCCTCGTTGATTGTGGTGAGCACACAGCCGGGGACACCATCAGGTCCCATGGATGCTGTGTTTTTGCTTTGGAGAGCAGTTCTCACTTGGGCGTTGGAGATGTTTGGGGGCTGCAATCGCTTGTATAGATATCTCTCCTTTTGGGGGAGGGAGGGAGAATTTGCACTGAACCTGTCAGCCAGTATGTTGGCAATGTCTGTAGGATCAGTAATCTTCACATCATTTTGAACTAGTTCTGAGCATATCTGGGAGTTTCCTCCCAGGTTTCTAGGCCTTATGATTGTCTTTTGAGTCTTTAGCTATTTTTCTCTCAAAATTTGCTTTGGATGATTTTATGAGAGCTCTTAGTTTTTTACTTATAGTGATCAAGGGTGTCTTACCTTTTAAGGATTTTGCTCTATCTTGTAGTAGCTTCCTCCTTTTGTTGTAGAGTTTGTTTATGGCTGGGGTCCACCAGACTGGACGCTTGCCAGGGAGTCTCATCTGATGCACAAAGTCAGTTCCCCTCTAGAGGCAGAGGGGGGAATAACAATAGATGCCGCCCTAGGGGCAGAGGTGGTCCGCAAAACCAGGGTAGCAGATATTTCTAATGCTGCTTGTTCCCTTAGACTGGGTTGAACGTCTGGAAGGGATCCTTTGGGTTGGGATGGGATGTGAATAAAGGGAATTTTGTAACCCTTGGATATGATTGACTGCACCCATTTGTCTTGAGTGAGGGAAAGCCAGGCTTTTGGGTACAGTGATAATCTTCCCCCGACTGCCTCCAAAGGTGGACAGCCGGGCAGCTCCTCAGGGATGCTGAAAGGGTTTATCAGAGAAAGTTTCTCTGCTACCGTGGTTTTGCGGACCACCTCTGCCCCTAGGGCGGCATCTATTGTTATTCCCCCCTCTGCCTCTAGAGGGGAATTGACTTTGTGTGTCAGATGAGACTCCCTGTGATTTGCGGAACCACATCCCCCCCCCCCTTAACCTTTTGGATAAGGTCTAGAAGGGGTAGAAAAATGGACTCCCACGGCAGAGAGAGTCTTACCTTCCTGCTCGCACCTAGTCAATGTATCCTTCACCTGAGGTCCAAACAACGTTGAGCCATCAAAGGGGGAATTGGTGAAGGATGCCTTGAAAGGGTCCGCAAAATTGTAAAGCCGCATGCAGGCGTGACGTCGTAAAGCTACACCTGTGTCTGCGGCCCTACTCGCCCCATCAGCTGCATATGAGATAAGCCGCATGGAGGAGTTGACAATCGAATTCAGGGTTGCCAACCGGGAGTTCATTTTGTTTTGGAACCCCTCAGCTGTTGGATCCTGCATGGTCTCACCCATATCCTTGAGCAAATCCCTCTGGAGACGGGTGAAGTGACACAAGTAGTTCAGCGACTGCATGGAAAAGGTCGCTGATGAAAACATCCGCTTACCATACCTGTCCATGGTCCTAGACTCCTTATCAGGAGGATGGACAGGTACCGAAGGATCGGCTAATTCCTTCTTAGTGGCTGCAGTCACCACCATGGCATCAACAAAGACACCTTTAGATAGAAACTCTTTCTCTTTTGGGGCAGTAATAAATTTTGATGGCCTCCTTGGGGTAGGTTCCACTGAATCAGGGGCCATCCAAGCCTTCCTTGCCACCACTTCCATGAGGGGGTCAAAGGGAGGAGACACCCAGGAGGTGGAAGGGCGAGAGCCAAACGCCTCAAGGTAAACTGACTTGTCCTCTGAAGGGTTAAGGGCGGGCCAGTTCCCCCTCTGTTTCAGGATTTCAAGGATGTCAGCAAAAGAGACATCCTCAGAGGGGGACCGAGGGGAACCTTCAGATTCCTCCAAGTCGGTGTCAGAGGTGATAGACTCAGGGGAGTCAATGTGCTTCCTTTTGCACTGTCTCTTCCAAGGGGGTTCTCCTACCAGATCAGGAGAGGCCTCGGAAGAGGAGGATATTCCCAATGGGGAAACCTGAGGAACTGGCTCTCTATGGTCTGTTACAAGGGGGTGGGTAGAAACCACTGCAAGCACTGAAGAGGGAGGAGCTGACGGAGCTGACTGTGGGGTAGACCCTGGGTCTAGCACGCTCCGCATGACCTCGAAGGGACCCCTATCAGCCAAGGCCGGAGGATCCCCCCCGGCACCGACAGGGACGGCTCCGAGGCTGATGTCGGAGCCGAACTCACCAGTGCCGATGCTCCAAGAGGGAGAACGGGGTCGGACAAGGGTCCGATGCCACTCGCCCCCTCGGAGCCAACGAGGGAAGCTTGGCGCCGAGATCCCTCCAAGGAGGAAATCGGAGCAGACAACGGAGCCGAAAGGGAAGGTATCGGCTCCGAAGCACCGACAGCCATGGCTCCAATGAACCTCGGCTCCGAACTCAAAGGAGTTGGAGGAGGAATAAAATCAGGGATGGGAATAGCCGCTGACTGTTGAGTAGGGCTATGCAGCATTTGGGCCAGTGCCTCGGACTTGAGAAGTCTACTCACTACCCTTTGTAAGTCATGGTCGGACAGCCTGGAGGACCGAGAGGAATGAGACCTATGGCTCCGCTCTGACAGAAGAGGGGATCCTGGAGCCGAGTGGATGGAGCCGATGGAAGGGGACCTCGACCTCTTCTTTGAAGGTGGCTCCGATAAGCCCATCGGAGCCAACTGAGTCTTGACAACCTCGGCTCCAGCCGGAGCCAAGGTAACAGTTTGAGATTTCGAAACATCGACTCCAGCCAGAGCCAATGTCGAAGCAGCTTTAATGCTCCCAGGAGACAGCTCTGAAGCTGGAGCCAATGGCCTGGAAGTCTTTGAAGGCTTCCCCAATGCAGACTGGGTCGGGGGGCCTTCAGGCTTTAACAAACCACGAAGTATGAGTTTGTTTTTGCGTTCCTGCAGGACTCCAGGGTTGAATGCATGGCAAACAGCACATGAGTCCTGCAGGTGCAAAGGTCCCAGGCAATAGACACAAGAAGTGTGACCATCTGTCAGAGACATTTTCTGACAGCACGAATCACACTTCTTGAAGCCTGAGACCTTGGAGTCTTTAGACATCCTAAAAATACTGTATGTAACACAAACACAACACACAGACACACCCTTTAACCAAATAAAAATCCAGTCACACTGAAAGGACAGGGAAAAAAAAGGGAGTGGGCCAAAGGCCTAAAAGTTAAAAAGGGGATAAAATGGGAATACAAGCACAAGGGGGACCCGATTTAAACTAAAGGGACACTTTGTATAAAAACTAAACTAAATAGAAAGGATAGGGGTAGAATTCGAAGTTTTTTTTAACAAGAAAACTCACTAACCTGCCAGAGCCGGTAGAAGAAAGCACCTCGTCAGCTAAGCGGCAAACGAGATCTGAGTAGTTACCGCCTAGCATTGTGGGATATAGGGGAGCCTCGAGCCGGTGGAATAAGCTCTCGAGCTTTAGTATTGGCCGATCCAGCAAGAATGAAGGTGAGATTGACAACTTAACATTGTCTGTTATGTACTTCACAGATAAAGATTCTAGTTGTCTACTGATGCACTATGTTCTTCATCTGTAAATATGTTGTAAGTAATTGCTACGTTATATTGTTAATCACTATGTAATCCAATGTAACTACTGTCTGTTTATTTTAACTGTGGAGCTTTTCTCCCCGGGCCTCCACTGAAAATGGACTTCGTCCAGTCGGACACTCCCAGTCAACAAATGTAAATAAATAAATAAATAAATGTTTTAAGGGAAGGATTCACCAAAATCTATCTGAATCTACATCCTTCCAGCTGTTCTGGTCTGCAACTGCAACAACCTGGATACATATGTCTGTCAGAGTATGCTATAGCTGTGATTTTCATATGCATCAGTATGCATGTCACAGGCATCTATACAAAACACATCTGTTGAATGAAAATGGTGTCATATGTAGTTATGTGTATACATATTGCAAGTAAGTCCATTCACAGATAAAAACTGAACTGTGAGCTTGCTTCTGCTTCATCATTCCCACTATTTTAGAAATTTATGATCATTTTATTTGTACTAATCATGTAATTCAGTGTGGGTAGGTTAATATTTATTTCTGCCTTGTGTTACTTATTTATTTCCTACTTCTTATATACTTATAGAATAAAGCTGCATCCGAGAGAAGCATTATGACTTGCAAAGAAGACCCTTTTTGGACTCTTATCATGGCTGCATATGTCATTATAGCTTTTATGGTATGACACTTGCTGCTGAATTCTGTTGCAGATCCTCCTAAAGCCTTCTGTTTGAAGCTCCTGGTTGCATCACAGTGTCAATATCCTTGATACTGATAATTTTTTCTTGAACATTTGTAGTAACTAAAATAAAAGTATCAAACATTATCAGGCCCATTAATGACTTTTGATGTAGCCACTGATTACAAGTTTCATAGACAAAAAGCCAGTCTCACCACCTGTAACTACTTTGTAGCCCCAGTTCTAGATAAAGACTGATTAATCTTTACTCAACATTGATGTGGATCAATGATTTTATTCAGTGATATATGACTAACAGCATCTCCTGCCAATAAATGTATGCTTATTAAAACTAATCAAGCAATTTGCCATCAATAGAGGTTCCATAAACTACTTTCTCCAGCAGCTTTCTTCATATACACGTCCAGCTTACTGGCCCACTGTCAATTGGATGCTTACTAGATTGTTAATTTTCTGTCTTCTTCATCACTTGTGATAGAAAATGTCTAAGGATGTTAATGTGGATGGCTCAGGTATGCAGAAGTCAAGAGAATGAAAGAACAAAGTCTTTTAGATAGAGACTTTTATCAGACAGTATGTACTGCCAGCTCAATGAATAAAATAATAAAACAACAAAATCTTATAGGCAGAAATTGAAATACCCAGTAACTACCACCAGGAGGTACTTGAGGAGGCACAATTACAGCAGTGTGTATTACTAAACTTCAAACTCACAAAGGAGTTATTGAAATTAAGTCCCTTTCAAGAGAAAATGATGTACAAAAAAGGGTTACACAGAGAAAGTGTGGTATTAAAGTAGGTAAGAGACTGAATCATCAGGGGAAATGTAAAAATAAAAATTATACAAGTTGTATCAGATGTCTGCACTATTCTTCACTCAGGGTAGGTGGAATACTGTGCTTAATGTTAAACTAGATGAAATCAATCAATGGGAACTTGTGCAACAATGCCGTCATCAGAAGACGGGTATCTTGTCAGACTGCATGCAGTTTCATAAACAGCTCAGCTCATAGGTCCCCTTTGACAATGCAAATGGTACTATCAGACTGTTGGATGTTACTTGAGGAATGATAACATTACTTGCATCTCTTAGAGAGCAGGAGATTGTTGTTGCCATTGTGGTATAAATCAGTATATGCAAAGTGTATCACTAGCAGGTTACTCCTTTATCTGAAGTCCTTGCTTCATTTTCTACCTGACCAAGATGAAGCAGCATACCAAAGTGCATGCAAAACAGGCTGGTTCATGTGAACAGATGAATAAAGGCTCCCTTGTTACATTTGTGCATACAACTGCTGACGTGCTGAGTTCTTCCAATGTAGTTCTCAAAAGATTACCCTGGAAACTACAGACCCATAAGTCTCACTAGTCTTATATGTAAAGCCATGGAAAGAATTATCATGGAGATGATCAACAGAGATATAGTAAACCTCCAGACATTGGACCCAACCCAGTTTGGTTTCGTCAAGGGCAGATAATGCCTACTCAACCTGGTGGACTTCTTTGAGAAGGTCGCCAAAGCAATGGAGGAGGGCAAAATCGTTCACACTGCCTACCTTGACCTGGCCAAGGCATTTGACGCAATACCCCACTCAAGCATTGTTGACAAAACTCAAGAGGTTAGGTACAGACCTGTATGGCACTCTGTGGATAGCCAACTGTCTCACAGACAGGACCCAGGAAGTTATAATTGGGAAGTCCACCTCTACAAAGAGGCCAGTCACAACTGGAGTCGTCAGGGATAAGTCCTTGGACCGCTCCTTTTTGGCATTTACTTCTCAGAGTCAAGGCCAATGTCAGTGGTCTCTGGCTGACTACATTTTTTGGAGATGATCGCAAATTAGGAGCTGTCATTGAATCCCACACTGACACAAATCTTCTTCAGGAGGGGTTGACACAGACAAACAACTGGAGTCAGAGCCATTGACTAAAGCTAAATGCTAAGAAATGCATAATAGTATCCTTTAGGAAGTCACCCATCCCTGGTAACTATCATACTGACAGCACACCCCTTAGAGGTGACCCAGTGATCAGGGACTTAGGGACACACACAGTAATCTAGCTTTTAATCATCATGTGTCTAGAGTGGTGAGGAAATCATTCTATGTTGCGCAACTTATAAACAAGGGTATGGCATCTAAGTCCAAGGAACTCATTGTTCCAATGCATTCGACGTTCATCAGACCTATCATTGAGTACAATGCCCCCTTTGGTATGTACCTAACCAGGCATATCCAATGAATGCAACTTCCACAGAGGTTCCTCACTAAAAGAATACAGGGCGTAACTAAAATGTCCTATGCAGAATGCCTCAAGGCCATATTCCTGTATTCTGTCTCCTACATGCTTTTGAGGGGAGATCTATGCCTGGCATACATGGCATTATCAGATCCCACTCTGATAGATCTCTTGCATATCCACAAAACAAACAGTACCAGAATTACCCATTCTAAAGTCTTAAATCTTGTCTATGATATAAATAGGACCTGCTGGAAAGATAGGTATGTATCCCAGAGACTACCCCGTCTATGGAACAGGCTCCCCATCCATGTTAAGCAGAGTTCTTCCTCTAATCCAATTCAAGTGCAACTTGGACAACTGGATGGGAAAATGGAAATTTATCACTGGTTTGGCACCTATGTCTCTAATGCAAACAGGTAACCAGTAAATGGTTCATCTCCAAAACCCCTGCTTACACTTATTAAGGGTATCAGAACTTGTGAGAGATTTGGTATGCATGGCTAGGCTTAAAAAGGCCCTTGTGGTCATTAGCCTAGTAAACATCTATGAACCTATGGATGGTATTATTATATAGCCAACCAGAGTAAATGAAATATTTTATTTTTTCAGCAATGAAGTACCATTGAAAGACAGCTATAAATTACACTACACTTGCTTTATGTTGGCAGAAAACCTAAGAGGAAGTTGATCTTGGTATTAACTTTGACAGCCACAGTCTAACAGAACACATACATATGTTATTGACTGTTTGCAATTATGCCTGCTTCCTGAACAGCTTGGTGAGAATGAAGTACATCTACTACTGAAACATAGCTCTCAACCTCTTACCTCTAGAATCAGGAACAAAACAGAAATAACCAGGGACAAATATTTACACTTTTTAAAATATTTGTACTATTTAACCTGGCAGAATAAAATAGTGTGAATTAATTGCATCTTCATAACTAAAAGAAGTCTATAACTCTAAAGACTGCCATTATTTCTTAAAAGTAATCTACCACTGTATATCCCAAAGCAAGATTTTGAAGCAAAATTAAGGACTTCCCTGAAATTTGGGAACAGTTGAGAGATAAGTTTATAAGTACTGAAAATACATTTCATAGTGGTTTCTTTCAGGTACGTTTCTTAATAAAAAATCTATAAGAATGGTTGGTAGTAATCCTTTATCAAAGCTGTTTTTCTATTTTTTTTAACTACTAGGAGGAACACCTAAGAAGTATTCAGCCCGACAATTCATTTTCAACATAAGATTCCTACTCATTGTAGCTGCAGTGGTGATTGCAATCATTATTACAATAGGAGTTGGTGTGGGCGGTGAGTAATCTTTATAAATACACTTTTAATTATTCAATATTTGTTCTGGATTCTTATAAAGCAACATGCTCTTTAATGGTTGGTGCAAGAAGTCATTGTTTGCTTTGAATGTAACAAACAATATCTGTACCCATGAATCAAAACTAATTATTTAAAAGCAAATATCAAGGAACAATTCTTCCAGCTTAGGGGTGTTCTTCATGAATATTACTTGCATCATTTTTTGTGTGGATTAATGCAACATATATTATCTGCTATTTGTGCTTTGTTCTTTGTAATTGGTTAGGTAAAAAGATTCAAAGCTGACCCCTTTAAGTCTCAACCTCAGCAGCTGCACAATACTAATAATACAATTACTAAATAAGAACAATGCATTGAACAGCCATAATTGTTGCAGACGTACAGAAGAGAAAGACTGACCAACACAGCAAGAATAAAGGCCGTAAAACTTTAATAACACAACAGTTTAACTTAATGATAATCGCTTTTATGCCTCAAAGGTGCTTCATCAGACCATAAAGGTGGCAGCTCCATTGAACTGTCAAACTATAGACCAATAGCTATCCTTTCCCCTCTGGCTAAAATTATGGAAAAGTGTATCCATAAACAACTCTTACACTACCTTATTCAAAATAATTTCTGGCCAACTCCCAGCATGGATTTAGACCACACCACAGTGCCACCTTAGCCCTTCTCTCCTTTACTAATGTCATAAATTCCAACAGTAACAACAACAGACTATCTTCTGCACTGTTTTTCGATCTTTCCAAGGCCTTTGACATAGCTAACCACCAGCTACTCTTACTTACCCTAAATAAAATATCCTAAAGAACTATGCTATACAATGGTTTCAATCCTATCTTAGTGGAAGACAGCAGGCTGTCCTTTGGCAGGACAAACTCTACACCCTTCTCCCCATTACCCTTGGTGTCTCTCAAGGCTCCATATTAGGTCCCCTTCTTTTCTTCCTCTTTATCAATGACCTCCACACTGTAATCCCAGATGCACCCTGCATACACAATGCCGATGACTCCACCCTGATCTGCTCAGCCTCTAACCCTACAGATCTCCTTAGTTTAACCCAAAAAGTCTTTAATACAGTGGAAAACTGTATCGCTAATCAACAGCTGATATTAAACCCTAATAAAACAACTTCTCCCCTACTCGCAAATCCTCTCAACCTTCGTTTACTATAACATCTAACAATGGGACCATAATCTCACCAGATATGTATACCAAACTCCTGGGTGTTATAATAGACAACAACCTCAAATATGATATGCATGTAAACAAAACTATTAAAACCATTAATAAAAAACTTGGCTTCCTATAAAAAAACAAACATTTTCTCACCCTTCTAGCTAGGACTGCCATTGCCCGTACCAATCTGCTTTCAACTCTAGTCTATGCCTCACCAATACTCACTAACTTGAACAAAACTGATCTCAGCAAACTCTCTAGCTGCTACAATCAAACTGCCAGGTTTGCCACAGGAACGCCCTACAGGGCACACCATTGTCAAAACCTACACCTCTTAAGTTGGCTAGAACTCCCCAGGCTAATTCAATTTAATCAACTTACTGTAGCATTCACGGTTATTAACCATCCAGAAAGAACATCCATCATTAAAAACATTATCCATCCCTACAAAAACTCTAGGCCTTTTCATTCCACTACAAAACTTTTGGTTCACTCTGTTAAAGCTAACAACCTATCTAGAGATTCTTTTGTTTGCAAATTCAGTAGGCAAAACCTGGAATTCGTTCCCATCTGACCTTACTCTGAATCCCTCCCTTAATCAGTTCAAAAAAATCTAACCCAGTATTTTAAAACTCACTGGTTATGTCCTTGCTTTAACCCTGACTAAAGCCTCATCTACTTCCATATCCCTGCAATTTCTTATTCATAGCAACTAACCTCTTACTCTAAAAGGTTTGAAAAGAGAAACTATAATATCTTTGCAGATACTCTGTATATAAGCTGCACCTATATGTTTGATAAGAGAAGCTGTAACATATTTGTATATATTTCTGTATATAAACTGTATTCTTCATAAGCTTGAAATGTGAGACTGTAACTTGTATGTTAATACAATATGTTTGTGTATATACTGTAACTTGCTTGTGTTTATCTCTTTGTAAGTTTGGAGCTTTTCTCCCCAGGCCTCCGCTGAAAATGGACATGTATCCAGTCGGACTATCCAGGTCAGCAAATGTAAAATAAAAATAATAAATAAATAGACCTAAATGTTACTAATCATATAAATACAGACATCAATTAAATTAATGATTTAAGGCAAGTGATTTAAGTGACGTTTTTTAAAGAGACAGTGTTGTTGAGAACAGAGCCTCTACCGGCTTACAATTCTACATCCATCTCAACTCTGCACATTAAGTCTTATTAACATGATCACCACCTCTCAAACCAAAATTCAACATCTGTAAAACAACAAATCTAAAAGAATGTGCTTCACTAAAAGTACTAATATGGACACCTAATGCAATGGATGGCTTTAGCTTTCTAATATTGTTTTCATGCTCAAGAACACATTCTCTCAAATTACAATTAGTCTTGTCATATAAATATATAGAACACACACAGCATTTTGCCAAATATATTAAATCAGTACTTTTACAATCAGCATAGACATTAAATTTAACAATACAGCCAGAATCAGGGTGTATGAATTCAAGAACAGACCAAATATATTTACAGGCACTAAATGAATTACATGGGAAAGTCCCAGTATGTTCAGAATAGCTACTCTCACTCTACTTATATCTATAACAAAGTTGCCACTTAAGGGACTTACTATTTTTTGAAAAAAAATGTTGGTTGTTCACCAAACAGCACCAAAAAACAAAGAAACTTACATTTTTGGAGTGACTGACTGGCCCCAAAAGGTGTCAGATTGCTTGGACAGGAAAACAAGGATGCTTCATGCTTATTAAATGATTTATAAAAATCAATGTATACCAAGCCTTTATTCCCTGTTCTGAAGGAGGTATGGGCATTCTCAAAATTGATTACATGCATAGATTTGCAATTGTAGGACTGCATACATATCTGGTGACCTCACAAGACCAAAACATAGCAAAAATGTTAAAGAGAATAAGAATAAGATGACTTCCCTGCTTAGTTTAGCTGAAGCATATCGGTGTCAAACGGGAATGGAACTCAAACCAGAAGTAGATAAAAATTAGGCAGCAACTGACTGTGCCAAAAAAACAAAAGAAAGAATATAAGGTGAAGGATCAGATGAGAGGCAAGAAATGTGGAAAATGCATAAATGTAGTTGCAAGTAGAGAAAACTCTTGGAACAACCTCATGTTGATCAGGATCGAACTCGAATTTAAATTAAAAGACAAAAGATTAATATTAGCGGCCCAAGATAGTGGACTATTTACACATTGAACATGTGGGAGAAGTAGACAAGTGTAGGTTTTGTAAAACAGAACTGGAAACAGTCGCACATTTGTTGCTGGTTGTGATATACTAATGGCAGAAGGACTGTATACTGAAAGACATAATAATGTGACTGTTGCACTGGGAATTGTGCAAACATAATATTGAAGTAGATGAAAAACACTGGAAACATGAGCCACAAGGTATTATAAAAAATGATGAAGTTAATATCACATGAGATCTCCCATTACCGGCATTTAAAAAAACAGATATGAAAAACACAGATGTAGTAGTCCATGAAAAGAAGATTGATCATTGAAATTGCTACATCCAGTGACTACACTGTTTTATGTACAGAAATACAAAGTTGTAAAATACCAGGATTTGCAGCCAGAAATGAGGGCAATGTGGAGGAAGGATAACCAGACAGTTCCAATAGCACTAGGAGCAATGGATCTTATAAAAAAATAATTTACAATCAGATATGTTACCAATACATGTGACTGCATGAATTGCAGGAGTCATTACTAAGCACATTGTGGGTGCTGCGAAGAGCACTTCCGGCTAACATCAAAGACTGAAAAATACTAATTTCATGAACTTTAATCATACTTTGACTTAGGAATGGAGTCCATTCTTGTCATGGTATCAGAAACCCAAAAGACTTGTAGAAATTAAAATAGATCAACCACAGTTGCTTCAGTGACTGCTAGTAATGCAGCTACACACACACACACACACACACACACACACACACACACACACACACACACACACACACACACACACACACTACCCAATTAGCAACTCATATGCTGTGTTGATCACACCCGCTAACATTCTGCACCAGGGGCATCTGCCTCCTTCACCCAGGCAAGGGTGTAGCCAAGCATAGAACTTTTTCTACTCAACTAAGTACATTTTGTCTAAACATCTCCATCTCTCAGAAACATTGTGGACAGAATATTTCTATAACTGTCTAAACTATCATGTTCCACATTGATCTGTACATATATTGCTTACAGTAGTAATACTGTCCTAAAAACATTTGTCATAGCTGTAGGGGGCAACAGCTGAAAACCATTTATATGTTACATGTGTGTAGACAACTATTTACATTTATAAATGCAAAGAAGTTTGGGAAAGGCAACAGTGTGAGATTATGTGCACAAAACTAACTTTCTGGGCTATACTTCCCCAAGTTCTATAGTGATGAATACCAACTATTGATGAGAAATGTGGGGATAGTGTGTGTATGATGTATAACTATAGTGTGGCACTAAATGGGGAATGTGTTGAAGGTGCTGTATTACTTCAAAGCTGACACTATTGGTGCTTATATAACAAGGGTAAAGGAACTCACTACTGCAGCATAACTACTGATATGACATGAATGTTTTGGGGAGACTCTCTACAGAATAAACACTGAACAGACAGATGTGCGTGCTGTGGTTTGTGGGGGGAGCTACTGATTTCTCATACGTGAGAGGAGATAGATACTATTCTATACTATACTATACTATACTATACTATACTATACTATACTATACTATACTATGCCCTACTCCACTCCACTGTACTATATTAAACTATACTGTACTGTACTATACTATACTATACTATACTATACTATACTATACTATATTATACTATACTATGTCTTACTCTATTCTACTATACTATACTAAAGTAAACTATACTGTAGTGTACTGTACTGTACTATACTATACTCCAGGTGATCAACCGTCCCATTTTATCCTGGGGCAGTCCCACTTTGGAAGTCTGCATCCCAGAATCCCAAAAATTATCTTTGGGATGCAGAAATGTCCCAGTTTAGTCTGAAATGGTCCTGAGTGATTCAGGTCACAGCTAGCAGATAAAAGACAGTCATTTATTTCATTATTATGAATGTTAAAATGCGTAAAGAAATAGAATGACTGAATGAGCAGCAGGTTAAGTGCAGGAAACATCTCGGGCTGAGTCACAGGAAACATCTCAGGCTGAGTCAGTACCATAAAAAAAATCTGTTTTTGTTGTTATGCGTTCTTCTTTAAGAACAGTTGCACACACATACCTGACCTGTCGCATCACATCTCTTGTAACTTGTTCTTCCATCCCGCCTGCCTGCGCGCAATTTTAGGAAACAAATCAGCAGCTAATCTAGGCAGCTGAGATAAGTGGATGTGAAGAAAGAAAGAAAGAAAGAAAGAAAGAAAGAAAGAAAGAAAGAAAGAAAGAAAGAAAGAAAGAAAGAAAGAAAGAAAATTAATATCTTCTTGGAGTTCAGGTGTGTGTGCGCATGTGTGCGTGTGTGTGTGTGTGCGTGTGTGCGTGTGTGTGTGTGTGTGTGTGTGTGTGTGTGTGTGTGTGTGTGTGTGTGTGTGTGTGTGTGAGAGTGAGAGATTGGGAGAGTGAGAGCAATGTGTGAGTGAATGGAATGCAGGTATGAATGAGGAAGTGACTGTGTGTATGAGAGATTGGGAGTGTGAGAACGATGTGTGAGTGAATGCAGGTATGAATGAGGAAGTGACTGCGTGTATAAGAGATCGGAAGAGTGACAGCAATGTGTGACTGACTGCAGGTATGAATGAGGAACTGACTGTCTGTGTGAGAGATCGGGAGTGTGAGAGCGATGTGTGCGTGAATGCAGGTTTGAATGAAGAAGAAACTGTGTGTGTGAGGGAGACATCCCCTGGCATCAGTTAAGAGGTGGGTAGTTTCATAAGGGGAGAGGGTTAGTTAATAAATAGGTAAAGTAGGGTTAAGAGTGTGTGTGTGTGTGTGTGTGTGTGTGTGTGTGTGTGTGTGTGTGTGTGTGTGTGTGTGTGTGTGTGTGTGTGCGTGTGTGTGTGTGTGTGTGTGTGTGTGTGTATGTCATACCTCTAAAGCTCTTAGAGCAAGCAATCTGGACAAACACTGACAAAATGGGGGACAAATGCCCAAAAATAGGGACAATTTTAATAAATATTGCTCTTACAAACTTAGAAAGTTGATAGAATAACAGGTTTTGCATTAGCATGAATTTTCTGAAGGGTATGAATTCTGAAACTCAAATGTCTCTCATTATTTTCTAACTTCAGTCTTTATACTGTTTTTTTCCATCTCTTTCCACGTTCTGGTTTAAAAGCCGCACTTGCGCTTGTTTCCCACCCTTCCTGTAACTAGCCTAATCCAGATAGACAGTTGCTGTACCCAGGACTGTTGGTAAGCCTTTGAGCCCTGCAAGCCTTTCGGTGTTGGAGGAAAGCCTTCCAGCTTATCAGTGGGAGTGGTAAGCACTAGGTAGCCTGCCTACCATGAGAGGAGAAGGTCTTGGCCCAGAAATTGTAGTTTATTGACCATTTCGATGGTTTGTCCGTCTGTTTCAACTTTCTGGTTTAAAAGACCACATCTGCACTTGTTTCCCATCTTTCCTGTAACTAACCTACTGGGTAGCACTAGAAAGCCTTAAACTGATACAAGCCTTCTAGCTTAGAAGAGAGACTTTGGAGTATTAAGTATCAGTTTTTTGTACTTTCTTGCTGTACTTAACTGTTTTCCGCCTAAACGCAGATTTTTCAGCATTTATTGTGATTTAAAAGCTTGTTTTTTTCACATATTGTACTTATTTGACTGCCTGCACTTTTAAAAAGTTGTTTTTTGTTTGAATAATTTGTTTAACTGTTGTAGGCTTCACACTAAAGTGCAATAGCCTTTTCTGATCGTTTGTAGTAATTTAAAGCTGTTTTAAGTGTATTTTTTACTGTTTTTGCCTTATTTTTCAAAAAAAAAAATTCCTTGTTTCCCACCTTTCTAAGCTAGTATAGTCCAGTTTTCAGGCTAGTGCTGAATTCAGGACTGTGATACTAGCTTCTCACTTGGATAGAAGGAAGTTTCTCTGTTCACCTGTGAGAGAGGGGAGCTCTGAGTAACCTATCTGTCCCTGGAGGAGTGGTTCCAGCCCAGACGTTAGTAGTTTATTGGCGATTTTGGGCTAATTTCTATCTCTTTCATTTCCCTACTATAAAAACTGTGTTTGCATATTTTGCACACTGGGCAGCGCCGGTTAGTTATGGTTAAATTATTCCCGGCTGCACTAAGTCTCCTCTTCAGTTTTTCCCTTGAAACTAGTCTAACTCTCAACCTAAGCACTCAGAAAGCATCCTACAGCCCAGCACTTGCTCAGACCTAATAGCAAGCACTAATATACCCTGACACTGATTGCCCAGCAGGGCAAGGTTCTTTATTCACCCCTCACCAACCAAGCAACTAAGCAGCTCGAAGCACTCCTCAGTATGGAGAACGTCGACATTTGTGCAGTAACTGAAACCTGGTTCAAGGCTCCAGAAAGCACCCCAGCACTACCGGGCTACAACTCATACCACACGTTTTAGCCACAGAACACGGACCGAAACACAAAAAGAGGGGGTGCATCCATATTCATCAAGGATACCTACACCTCCAGGTTAGTGGCATAGCATGATACCTCTGAGATCATCCATGTGCAACTAACATTGGGCAAATCTGCAATGCAAATTGTGGCCTGCTATAGATCACCCTCCATGACCCAGGACCACCACTCCACCTTTCTGGAGACACTGGAAAACACAAAGATCCTACCGAACACCCTGATTTTGGACGAGTTCAATTACCCTACCATTCACTGGGAAAACTACTCGAGTACAAACTCCCAGGCCCAGCGCTTCCTGGAATTCATCAACTCAAACACCCTGGATCAGCTGGTAAATTCCCCTACCAGAAATGAAAACATATCGGACCTGGTCATCACCAACATGGGCGACATGTGTTCCACACCAAAGGTCAACCCGTCACTGGTTAGATCAGACCATAAACTAATCACTCTGGATGTCCACACCCCACCACCACCCCCAACTAAGGAAACCACAGTAAAAAACTTTTCTAAAGCAAACCTCACCTTACTTAAGACAGAGGTGGTAAGTTTCACAGCCCCCACGCTAAAGGATAATGCTGCCCAAGATGTAGAAACCTTTACAAATACACTCTATGAGCATCTACAAGGATGCATGGATCGTGCCATCCCTAGCAAAACCAAGACTCACTCCTCTATGACAAGGAAACCAGTTTGTTGGACCCCTACCATAAATAGGCTATACAATAGAAGAAGAAAAAAAGCAAATCCCAAGAAGAAAAGACATCCCTGATCAGTATCAGTAAGAAACTAAGGTCCCTCATGAAATCTTCCAAGGCTAACTTTGAAAGAAAAATAGCCAAGGATTCAAAAGATAACCACAAAGTCTTCTTTAGCTATGTTAAGAATCTAAGTGGCAACTCGCAGATATGCACTGAACTAGTGCAAAATAGCACAAAATATACTGAACCTACTGATATTGCCAACATCCTGGCAGATAGATTCAGTGCAAACTTCACCCCCCTCTCTCCTCCAAAAGGGCCCACAACAACACTGGAAAAGTGTAGTGTCCCACAAATCACAGATGCACAGGTGAAAACAGCCCTTTCAAAAGCCAAAAACAGCGTCAATGGGACCAGATGGTGTCCCAGGCTGCGTCTTGCACGAACTACAGAACAAACTAACCCCCCACCTAAACATGCCGTTCAGCCTCAGCCTCTCCACAGGCTACATGCCCATAGAATGGCACACAGCAACGGTTATTCCTCTCCACAAAGGAGGGACCACAACTGACCCTGGTAACTATCGCCCAATAAGCCTGACTAACCTGGTCTGCAAGGCTATGAAGCGCATCATCATGGAATTCATTAACAAAGACATTGGGAACCTCCAAACACTTGACACGACCCAGTTCATCTTTGTTAAAGGCAGATCATGCCTACTAAACCTGGTTGACTTCTTCGAGACAGTCACCAAGGCCATAGATGAGGGAAAGGTGGTTCACACAGCCTACCTTGACCTCGCCAAGGCTTTCGACACCATTCCCCACTCAGGTATTACAGAAAAACTCACCAGCCTGAATATAAACCCCTATGTCACGAGATGGGTTGCCAACAGGCTTACAGACAGAACTCACACGGTAAGAATAGCAGGCTCCAGGTCCGACTCTATACCAGTCACAAGTGGTGTCCCGCAAGGCTAGGTCCTGCAACCCCTACTGTTTGGCTTATACTTCTATGAAGTACAGGCAAACACAGGAGGACTATGGCTAACCAAGTTTGCCGATGACTGCAAACTGGGAGCCGTAATTGACTCTCTGGATGACACGGACATCCTCCAAAAGGGCCTTACTGAGACGGACACCTGGTGTCAAAGTCATGGCCTCAAGCTAAATGCCAAAAAATGCATAGTAATCCCATTTGGGAAAAACAAAACATCCACTAATTACCACATAGGTGGCAGCCCCCTTAATACAGAAGAGGTAATAAGAGATCCGGGGACCCAGGTAGATAGTAATCTCTCCTTTGACAATAATATTGCCACAGTAGTTAGGAAATCCTTCTATGTGGCCCATTTAATTACTAAAGGGTTTGCATGTAGAAATAAAGAGGTTATAGTGCCCCTCTACTCGTCACTCATTAGACCCATCATAGAGTACAATGCCCCATTTGGGATGTACCTCACAAAACATTTCCAGCAGCTGAAAAGACCACACAAAAGTACCTCACCAAGAGGATTACTGGCATCAAACATATGTCCTATGCAGCCCGACTGAAAAAACTTCGGCTGTACTCAGTGGCATATCGCTTACTCAGAGGTGATCTCTGTCTGATTACAAAGCCATGTCCAACTCAGAATTGATGGACATGCTCCACCTAAAGAAATCCAAGTCACTGCGAGGCACACAATCTAGTGAGCTAAACCTCGCCACAACAATAAATAGTACATGCTGGAGGAATACATTCCTGTCACAGAGATTCCATATGCTTTGGAACAAAATTCCAAACTACATTAGGCAGAGCCTCTCACTAACACTCTTCAAAAGGAACCTTGACGAGTGGATGGGTAACAGAAAATACACCCCTGGGATCAGTTCATTGACTCTGCTTGACAGAGAATCAGTTAATTAATCAATGGGGCGGTGAAAGCCGACACACTCTGGCTAGGCTTATAAATGCTCTCAGGAAGATTGCCTAGTACCTACCTATAAACCTATGAACCTATACATGCCGCTCAACCTCTCAGTGCAAGAAATCTGGACAAAGACTGACAAAAAGGGGAGACAAAGGCCCAAAATAGTGACATGTTTTAAATATTACTTTTTTAAGCTTAGAAAGTTGCTAGAGTAATAGGATTTGTTTTAACATACATTTTCTGAAGGATTTGAAGTCTGAAACTCAAATGTATGCAATTTAGTGACTTCAACTGGTAGGCCTATAATTAGGCTCCAGCTTAAGTATCCCAGTTTAGGTCTTATGACAAAATGGTCACCTTAACTATACTATACAACACTATACTGTTGCTTGTGCATACTTCCTGTCTGCAGGCCTCTGTGATAGGTTCTGAAAAGAATTGCCTGACTTGTAGCAGTGAACAATGTTATGCATTTAGAACCACACTATTAATAGTTATTCACAATGTGCTAAAGTAATGTCTTTCGGCTTTTCCCGGTTAAGGGTCGCCACAGCAGAACTCCGGTCCGCTAATACTTGGCTGTGAATTTTTACGGTGCCAAGTTGCCAGCCGATACCCAACCTTCAAAGAAGACACCCCCATTCACACACCTACATGCATGTCTTTATGCATCACTCGACCACGGGGAGGACATGTAGACTCCACACAGAAGACGCTCCAGCCGAGAATCAAAAGGGAGAACCTCTTGCTGTGAGGCGACAACGCTAACCGCTGCACCACTGTGAAAACCTTGATGGATTTATGTTATGTACAATAACTTTGTATTACACAATTTAATAATTTTCATGAATCCCAGCCAGACATCTTGTCCTCTCCTTAACTTTTTTTTTTTTTTTCAATTTGTGTGATTCTTTTTTTATTTCAGTGCACAAAGCCAAGTATCTAGCAGACTACAGCTTACTTTTTGAATTGTATTTGATTTGTTTTCACTTTAACACAGACTGGAGTCTAGGTTAAATCAACAGCACACTGAAAGCCTCTCTCAGAATGTCATTTCAGAAGTGAATTACCATGAAGACAAAATACACTGAGCTGCTGTTTGCTCTGTCTGCAGTGTTAATAAGTTTTTGTAAATCATTGTAATTATGATTGTTTAGCAGAGATCCCTTTGCGGGTACCATCTTCTGCCTTATTTTAATTGCATTATCCTTCACCATAAAGAAAGATCTACATGAGCAAAATATTGAGTTCAAGCACCTGTATTTTACAGTATAGCACAAAAGTGTAGCAGCTAACTCTGAATGTCTAAGTTTTTTTTTTACATTTACCTAAACTGCCTTTTTTATACATGTTGTGGTTCAAATTCTCATCCACAAATTGTTTTAGTTCCCGACAGATGCCTTGGGAAGTTTCCATGTCCATCCTCATACAAATGCATTCGAACTTCAGCGAGATGTGATGGAGTTGTAGACTGTGTAGGGGGAGAAGATGAGTACAACTGTGGTAATGTAATTTTTTTCTCAGAAAAAAAAACGAAAAAACACCAGCATACAATCATTGTCAACATGAGTGCGCATGTGTGGGTGTGTCTGAGATGGTGTATGAAAAATACAAACAATAATGCCCGAATGCCCAAAAGGGTGTGTGTTAAGGTGTAACTAATTGCCACCCAGAGGTGTTGTGATGCCTGATGCTGCAGGGGACAAATAAAGGCTGCCAAAGCCAAATTAGATGTAAATTTCAACTTCGAGGCCAAAGACAACCACAAGAAATTATTTATTATGTTCACAATCTTAAAGACAATGTATAACAATGTACAGAGCTCATTGTTAATGCAGCCACCTATACTGAGCCAGAAGATACAGCAAACCTACTGGCAAACAAATTCAGCTTTAACTTTACCCCTCTCAACCTCCCCTCAGGAAATACCATCAAATATAACTCCCCCACTTTCACTAGGAAACAGGTTCTCAATGCTCTCTCTAAGGCCAAGAACACTGCATAGATGGGCTCAGACAACATCCCAGGATACCTTCTAAATAGTAGGAAACATGACTCATCATACCTACTCAGCCTGGTTGACTTTTTTGAGAAAGTCATTAAACCAAAGGATGAGGGCAAAATGGTTCATACTGCCTACCTTGACCCGGCCAAGGCATTTGACACAATACCCGACTTGAGCATTGTTGCCAAACTGAAGAGGTTAGGTATAAACTCTTATGTCACTTGATGGATAGCCGGCTAGCTCACAGACAGGACCCATTAAGTTAAAGTTGGAGAGTGCACCTCTACAAAGAGGCCAGTCTCTAGTGGAATTCCACTGGGATTAGTCCTGAGACTGCTTTTTGGCATTTACTTTTTTGAAGTTAAAGGCCATTGTCAAGGGCCTCTGGCTAACTATATTTGCAGATGACTTTAAATTAAGAGCAGTCATAGAATCTCTAACCAACATAAGTATTCTCCAGAGCCATGGACTAAAACTAAATGCCAAAAAATGCATAACAGTATCCACTCCTGATAACTATCATATCAACAACATACCCCTAAGAGGTAACCCAGTAGTCAGGGACATGCATTGACAGTGATCACGTGTCTACAGTTGTGAGGAATCACTCTATCTTGTGCAACTTACAGACAAACATATGGTATCTAGGACCAAGAAGGTCATTTTCCACAGTATTCAGCATTCATTAGACCTATCATTGAAAACAATGCCCTTTTTGGTATGTCACTCAAACTATACATGTATGTATCTAGCCAGCCACATGCAACAGCTGGAATGTCCACACAGGTTCCTCACTAAAAGAATATAGGCTGTAAGTAACATGTCCTATGCATGCCACTTCAAAGCCCTATCTCTATACTCTGTCTCCTACAGGCTGTTGAAAGGAGATCTATGCCTGACATACAAAGCATTGTTATACCTCACCCTGATGGACCTCCTGCTTATCTGCAAAACAAACAGCACAAGAATATATCCAGGTATGTATCCCAGAGACTACCCCTTCTCTGGAACAGGCTTCCTATCCATGTGAAGCAGAGTTCCTCTCTAAAGAAACTGAAGTGTAACTTAGATAATTGGAGGGAGAACAGGAATTTAATCCCTAGTTTGGCACCTATGTCTCTAATCGACATAGGCAGCCCATATATCATTAATCCCAGGCACCTTCTTGTAAATGGTTCATCTTCCAAGCCCCTGATTACACTTCACAAGGGTACCCAAACTTATCAATGATTTGGGATGCATGGCTAGGCTTAAAAAGGCCCCTGTGGTCATTAGCCAAGTACACACCTACGAATCTTTGAACCCTATGCTGTTTCCATACTCTAAAACAGGTCTGATCAGTGTTACACAGAGACATATTAATAGTGCCAATTTCTTGAGCTAATTTAAATATACTCCATAATCCTTTCTACAGTTATGACATTTTTTCCTCTTTGTTTCTAGGAAAAGGGCATATATTTATCTATTCAAACATTTCTATCATTACATACATGAGCACCATTTAACTCATTATGTTTGAAAACCATGGTCAAGGGAATCCACAAATTACGAGACAAATGACAAGATGCCCAAGTAGGATTGTTGCACTGAACACTAAACACTATCATCATTTGGAATGGTCCTACCAAACAGAACCACAAATCCATGGAGTGTATTAATAACATAACCACCTACACCTAATTAAAATGTACTTATTCTTTTAATGTTGATTCTGTCATTTATTCTGATACAATAATTTATAGGGATATAGAGGGTACTGACCCTAGTACCTAGACAAAACTACTTTTCCTAATGCATATTTGCATTTTAGCAGCTTTCATCCCTTTCATCAAAAAAGAAACTTGATAAAGGGCCAGCTTGTCAGAATAGCTAGAATAACATCTGTGAAGATAGGTGAAGGCTGCCAGCCTAGCCAGATAGAATTTTCCAGACAATTCTGTCATTTGTAAATATTAATATAAGCCACCGGCTTGTCTCTTACATGTGAAAAGACTGTATTGGATGATGAACTGGAAAAAAATGTAACAACAGTGCACTCTGCTCTAAGAAAGCTGATATGTCAAGCATTTCATGGCTGCCTTTGATCTCTGGGCTTGGAGCCGAGATGTCTGGATGAAGGAATTCTGGCTATTGTTTTGAAACCAGAGTTAATTGCTAGAATTTGCATGTATAATGTCTTTTATTGCTCTGGTATCCTGACCAGCTGCAACATCAAAAGGGCTATTAAACTCTGAGTTTCTGTTAGCCTGGGAAAACCAGAAAATTGTTAAGAATGATGTAATGTGAAGCAGCACTGTGTTATCAATTAAAGGAGAGAGAATCAGAGAGCATTTAGCATTTGTCTTGAGAACATCCAACATCACCAGCACTGTCTTGCTCTATATTTAAGTTTATTTTGGAACTGTGTTTTCTCTTATATATAGCTAGGAAATAGGAAGATTACATTTTTTCTGTATTGATGTCAGAACTATTCTACTGTATTATTTTATGCATTTTCCTGTGTCTGAACTCTTGAGTAGCACTGTGTAGTAAGATGTATTGTCTTGTGTTTTTATTATTTATTATTAAATATTTTAAACCTTTCAACTGTGGCTGTTTTCTGTACAGATAATTTAAGCTCTAGAATGCGTTGCATGTATATAGTGATACTGTCCAACTCACTCCAAATAAGCCTTGACTGTTCAGTTGCATTTGCCATTTGGAAAACAATATTACACAGTAATAATTGGACACCCTTTCATAAGGGCCTTTTTAGTAGCTGATAAATATTTGTGGGTGGTGGCAGCTGGTACTACCTTTTAGACTGGGCAGAAAGGGGGCACAGCTGGAAAATCTGTGCCAGCCTGCCCAGGAATGTCTGTGTGTTTGTATATAACTCATATCTCAAAGTGTGTGTGTCAGCTACTTGGGCAGGGACACGAAGCACTGGTTGGACAGAGAGGGTGCTGCATTTTTTAGGAGTTTATCCTCATGGTTTTATTTATGATTCTGATTCGTTCATTTAAATGTGTTGTGATGTTATTATGTGCTTGTATTTAAGAAGGATTGCTATTAACTGCATTTATGTTTGAGGAAGCGTTGTTTAACAACGCGAAAGCGCTAACTTTACTGCAGTTCGTTTGTCTACCTGTCTTTCAACAATAAACGTGGATATTCGTCTATTTGGAAGTCTTGTTGGAGTGAATTTTACAGTCCATGGTGCACTCATCTTTTGTTTTTTCTGCATTTGCTTTTATTTATTGAGAGTGCTTTACCTGGCAGCATTGGTTTTGTTTGTTGCTATTTTTGCCGTTACGTTTCTGCCAGGACATTGCTGTTATGCCTAGTGAACAAATGTTGAATCCTGGAGCTGAAAAATTATTCGATCTAGATGGTATCGTTAACATTGATGTTAACCCATTGCTCAAATTAACTTCTTCTGACTTAAATAAAGCCGGCGATACAGCCCACGGCTTTAAGAATAACATGGAAGTGATACTCGTTACCAGGAAACTTGAGAACAGGCTTCACAAGCTCCGCAATGTGCAATGGCAGAGGTTGCACATGGAAGCCTGCCTCAAGTTCAAGCTAGTTCCGAGAGGCTTGAGGGTTCTCAAAATGCCTACTTTTGGCAATTCACAACCTGAACTCAGCCAAATGGCAAAAGCTGAACTTGGAAACCAGCTTTACATACATCCGCATTTTGATTGAACATTATGGAAACAACATTAGCCTTCTGAAGGATGAAGTCAAGGTTTTACAGAATGAACTGTCTAGGTTACTAGGCACTGATGAGTTGATCACCTTGTCCAATGATTTGAAACATATGACATCTTCGTTAGACATCAAGTTTTTGCAAGACAAGAAAAGGAAACTCGAGAGAGATTTCCTAGATTTCAGTAAGTCTCAAGTTTTCTCTTGGCCTCGTGAAAATACACGTTCCAGGGTTGATAATTCTTACAGAATTCCTCAGAATTCGTCTAAGACAGTAGACAGAGGCTGTGAACTTGATAAGGTAACTCCCTCCTTGATGACATCATCGGAAGGAGTCCTAACTGCTGTCTCTTCTTCAACTTTGGCATCAGACGTGCAGAGTGTTATACTGGTTCCTCAATCTAATCCTTTAGTGGTTGAGGCACAAGTACATGCAGATCAAACTACCGATATTGTTACACATGCCTCCACGGACAGCCAGGGTTGCTTTAAAGGAAATGATGTACGGAGGAAACAGCTTTCTATGGATCCCTTCGTAATTCAAGCCAAAGATGAGGTGTTTGGCTTAGGGGAGGGTTTGCCTTCTTTTCCCTTGCCTTACAAACCCTTCGAAAAAAGAACTTGGTCACCACACGGCAGAGCGATCAAAAGGAAAAGCACAGAGGACAATTCATTAACAACGAAGAAGGTATTGAGACCAAGGACTTAGTTACTCATACTTTTAATTGTAGTTTACATAATGATGATGTTGCAACTCAGGACTTAGTTATTAATATTTCTAATTACACTTTGAATGTGTTTGAGTTATCAGTTCTCAACAAAGGGTTGGGCTTTATACCATCGAGCTGCAATGACATTACTGACATCATAGTTGATGTTAAGCTTTTCACTAGAAATTTGTCTTTGAAATTGCTTTATGGACACAACGAGGGAAATGTTAATAATGGTTTTACACCTTTTAAGAAACCATCCACATTTATACCTCAGCAACACCCCCTTTTAGAGGCATTTGAACAGGCTGTTGAGAAGGATTTGTTTAAGTTGTATAATGACAAACATGCTAAACCACATTTTTATAACTTGACATCCAATGAGAAACAAGCTCTGGATAATTTAAGAAGTAACGATACCATTGTAGTTAGACAAGCTGACAAAGGTGGTGCAGTGGTCGTTATGGACAGTCTCCATTATTCTAGGAAGATGGAAGATATGCTCGCTGATAGTGAGACATATTTATCCATAACCAATTACAGTCTTAGTAATTTGATTAAAGGGGTACATGACAGTTTATATGACCTGATGTTGACTAACATGATTGACAAAGATTTGTACACCTATTTTTTGGTTGATAATCCTTTGGTTCCTTCTTTTAGGGGCCTTCCTAAGGTTCACAAAGACACGTTTGATCCACCCTTGCGACCTATTGTATCTAGTCGAGGGTGGCTAACTGAACCCCTATCTATTTATCTTGACAAAACACTCAAACCTGTTGTTACTGAAGTTAAATATATTTTGAGAGACACGTCTGATTTTCTTGACAAATTGGCTACATTCAGCCATTCCTCTTCTTTCAATAGAGAAATCATATTAGTTACACTTGACGTGAAATCTCTATTTACATCTATTCCTAATGATATCGGTATGGAATTTGTTAGAGCCTTTTTGGTTCACCACAGGTTATCGAGTCACATGATTAATAGATGTATGTCACTTCTTGAGATAATTCTTGAGAACAATGCTCTTTGCTATCAAGAGAAGTATTTTTTGCAGACCAAAGGCGTAGCAATGGGTACCCCATGTGCCAACGCTTATGCAAACTTAGTGTTGGCACATTGGGAGTACACATTTGTTTTTAATACTGGTTCTGAATTTATTGACTATCTTAAATATTATAACAGGTTTGTGGATGATGTGTTTTTGTTATGGGGAGGAACAATAGAACAGCTATTGGCCTTTGTAACCTACCTTAATGCTACCACTGATTTTCTCAGCTTTGAATGCTCATATTCAAATGATATGATTGATTTTTTAGATATAAAAATCATTAAGAGTCCCAATGGTTTTGATACTGAACTGTACAGGAAAGCCTGTTGGAGGAACAATTTATTACATCGTGAAAGCATGCACCCCAGGCATGTACATAGGAACATAGTTAAGAATCAGACCATTAGGGTCTCTAAATTAACGTCTCAATCATCGGCTTACAATCAGCACAAGGAGCATTTAGCTAGAAATTTTATATCTAGGGGTTATGAGAAAGACCAAGTACTCAATGCTATTTCAGTAGGTGATCGTTGTAGATCTGACGTGGGAGCCCCTTTGATTAATGGACCTCATGTGCATTCTAGTGCACCTAAAACTAGGGACATGAACACTGTCAATAGGATTGTTATCCCATATACCAACAGGAACAAACATGTTTTCGATGTTCTCAATAAGAACTGGGGTCTTCTAATGGTGGATGAAAGGATCAGAAGTCTGGTTGATGAGAGACCACGGGTAGCATATAGGAACATGCTTTCACTCAACAGGTTACTCTGTTATGACAGGAGTCACCACAAAGTTCATACTGTTCTTAAGACAGGCACATTTGCCTGCCACACTTGTAATCAATGCAAATATATTTCAAATTCTGATAGTTTCACACATCCTGAGACAAAGAGGACATATACTTTTAAACACAATGCCAGTTGTAAGTCCATTAATTTGGTGTACATTGCTGAGTGTCAACTTTGTAAGACCTTTTATGTTGGCATGACAACCAGATCGCTACGTGAATGCATTAGGGAACACGTTTATGCGATTGACAAAGGTATCATTACTAATGCATTAGCGAAACATATTGTTGATCAAGGAAGCACACACAGTTTCAAGTTCCAGGTTTTGGAGCTTGTTACTAAAAGTGGTAGACTAGGTAATGTTAGGAATCGGACTGAAGAGAGGGAGGGTAAATGGATACTGAAACTGCAAGCCCATAGATTTGGGCTGAATGACAGATTCACGATTAAGCCATTTTTAGCTGCTAGATCACTTAAACATTGATTTTTATAGTTAATTTCTATAAGATATTCATGTTTTTTGAATGTTTTATGACTTTTTACCATTTTTTAGGAGTTTATCCTCGTGGTTTTATTTATGATTCTGATTCGTTCATTTAAATGTGTTGTGATGTCATTATGTGCTTGTATTTAAGAAGGATTGTTGTTAACTGCATTTATGTCTGAGGAAGCGTTGTTTAACAACGGGAAAGCGCTAACTTTACTGCAGTTCGTTTGTCTACCTGTCTTTCAACAATAAACGTGGATATTCGTCTATTTGGAAGTCTTGTTGGAGTGAATTTTACAGTCCATGGTGCACTCATCTTTTGTTTTTTCTGCATTTGCTTTTATTTATTGAGAGTGCTTTACCTGGCAGCATTGGTTTTGTTTGTTGCTATATAGTGACACTGTCCAACTCACTCCAAATAAGCCTTGACTGTTCAGTTGCATTTGCCATTTGGAAAACAATATTACACAGTAATAATTGGACACCCTTTCATAAGGGCCTTTTTAGTAGCTGATAAATATTAGTGGGTGGTGGCAGCTGGTACTAACTTTTAGACTGGGCAGAAAGGGGGCACAGCTGGAAAATCTGTGCCAGCCTGCCCAGGAATGTCTGTGTGTTTGTATATAACTCATATCTCAAAGTGTGTGTGTCAGCTACTTGGGCAGGGACACAAAGCACTGGTTGGACAGAGAGGGTGCTGGAGGTTTTAGCTTGCCCACCAGGCTGAGATATGGACCCTATAGCTGTACCAGTGGGGAGTCTTATTGAAGATCTGGAAAGAAAGGGAGAAACCAGCCCCAAACTGACTGTGATCTCTGTGTGCTCTTAAGGGAAGGTGTACTTTACTGTGTATTTGTTATCCTCCCTTATGTGGACGCCCCTCACTAGTGTTAGTGGTGAGGATTGAGGCTCCTTGATTGCTGGACCAGTGCACGGGCATCACAACATCTAATAAAGAAAGATTTTTAAAGAAGGTTTATACATTAAAGAATATTTTTTGAAAGGGGGTACCCATAATTGTTAGTAAAAAAATATACATCAGGAAAATATAGAAGGTTGGGGAGTTAAATATGTGCCCCTATTAGGGCACGATCTACACAATGCTACAATAAATGGAAAAGAAGCAACTACTTCGGGATATAACAACATTATAGCCCCCAAGGAACAAAATCAACTTGAGAGAGCTTTTCTTATTTTCTATAGTATGGTTATGAAAAAGATTAAAAATCTAATTAAAAAATGGATTATTTTTAGCACAGATAACTCCCTTTATAACTTGATGAGTGATTTACTAAACTTTGTGGACAAAACAATAACCAATTTTAAGAAAACATTGGAGAAACAAGGAAAGTATGGTTAACCCACAAGAAAATGGGGAAAAATGGGTACCAAAAGATCTAGCATGTGTTGGAAGCATGAATTTGTGCTGGTAAATGATGCGATTTTGTTGGAGAACATAAAAAAATAATTCTTATGTATGGGAATTGTCATAGTAGTGGTTTAATTTATATTGCCAGATGCACAACATGTTCTGCATTTAATATTGGTAAAACTGAAAGGTTGTTTAAAAAGAGAATATATCAGCACTATTATGATATACCAAAAGGAAATTTAATGAGTGCACTATATAAGCAAATGATGGTTTTAAGAAGTTTTATTTTGCAATATTAGAAATCATCCAATGGGACTTGGGGGGGATGCTTGGAAAAAAGAATTGAATACAGAGAAAAGTATTGGCAAGTCAGATTGAATGTAATAGTTTTTCCTAGTATCAGCGACACAATATCAATTATCCCTGTTTTAAAATTAATGGCAGCTAAATTCTAATATTAATAAATTATTAGTATACATTTTACACTCTACTACAGTATAACATTTTTTAAATATATAACATATTGGGTATCACACAAGTACTGATTATTTTTCGTATTCAGGGTAGGAAGTATATGGTGGTGATTTAATAAAATCCATGTAGGAATAGTGGAAGGCCTACACGGAGGGTACCATGGCCGTTTCTGCAGCTCCCCCTCAGCAGCACACCTTGCATATTAATGAAGCTACTCTACTGAGTGAGAGAGCCATGTAACACAGATAAAGAATCAGTGTAAGGAGTGTGTTACAGTGTCTGGAGATGAGTAACATATCCCCTGCAATGTCAAAGTGCCAGATGGCACTGAAATGTAAAAGTTAAATATTTTTTTTTTATTTTTATTTTTTTAGGTGTATTTGAGCGGTGTGGCACTTAACAATGGACATATGCCAGACATCTAAAAATAGAAACGGGATACTTTTAATTTTCATATCAAAGGTCAAGCTTAAGCATAGCTGAGTGTGTTTATGTGGCACAGAGCATTGCTCAACAGTGCTTAAACTTAGCTGAGAGCTATACAGAAATGTATAGCAGTTGTCAACATATCCACAGAGTTGAATGGTTAGAGTCATTGCCCTTTGTGCACTACGTGCATGGTTTGAATACACAAACAGGCCAGTCAGCTTTTAAATTTAATAGAAATATTCTATAAATTATGTTTTTTTTATTGCTGTATTTATTGACATTTGTTAACTGGGTTAGTCCAGCTAGGCCAGAAGCCCATTGTCAGTGAAGACCCGAGGATAAAAGATCCAGTTATACGCAAGTTTAAAATAGATAAAATACACACTCCAGGATAAAGAAATTAAAACACATTTGGTCATGAAATATAGAACTGCAATACAGACACATAATAAACTATTAGTAAAGAACAATTTTTTTTTAAAATCTGGTTTGCCCTAAGCTAAGCTCTGCTAAGCACTGCTAAGCCAAGCCAAGCGGTGGTTAAACAGGTCCCATTTTAGTACTGCTTAGCAATGCACAGCTCCGCTTAGCTGATTTGGGCACTGCTAAGCAGATCCTGTTTAAGCAGTCCTCAGGTCAGCTAAGCTGCTTTCCTCACGGCTAAGCATTGCTCAGCATTGTCAGTTTAAGCAATGCTCAGCTGAGCTCAGTGGGTTTGTGCAATGCTAAGCGAAGTGCTGCATTTTTAAAAATATCCCACTAGTGGCAAAGACAGGAACACATCCCTATTTAAGAGCAACAGGTGGGAATACAGCCAAAATCTGTTGGAGTTTGATCGTGGCAGAGACTATGGCAGGAGTTGGAGAGGATGCTTGCTTCCGAGTGCAACGGTGAGGCATTTTGGAGTCCAAGGACATAGTTGGACTCCTTGTTAAAGACCATGATATCTGGCTGCTACAGGGTCAGTTCCAGGGATCGGAGTACAAGGCAGAGGCCTGAGACCAGCTGGCTTGCGACCTCACGAGTGCAACTGGTATCCCCCGCACAGTTGAGCAGGTGCACCACCATTATGATGACCTGAAGCATAGGAATGGGGATCTCTTGGCCACATGGATCCAAGGTGCTTGGGCTGACAATGCCTCACAAGCTTGTAAGTATTGAAAACATTGTTTTATCAAATTCTAGTATGAATATGTGATAGACAGGTATGCATAATGGTGTTTTTATCTCCCCACAGCTACAGAGGAGAGTGCTCGCAACCTGGAGGCCTATGCACGGAGACTGGCCAGGTTACACCATGAGTGTGGTGAGTACAGATATATCTTGCAATTAATAGAAATATAAATAAGAAAGAGTACAGTAGTAACTGCCAGTAGGTATAGTCTGTTTTAAGTATATTGCAATGAATGTGATCATAAATCTGGATTGATATAAGTGAGTAATGCCGGGTACAGTTCAATACAAATGAAAGCCTGAAACCTGCTAATGTTAAGGAAATAAAGTTACTACTGCATTAATAATGTTAAGGAAATAAAATATTCTACTGTAGTAATAATGCTACGGTAATAAATTGCAACTGCATTCATAATGTTAAGGAAATAAATTCAACTGCATTCATAATTTTAAGGAAATAAAGTTCAACTGCATTCATAATTGTCAAGAAAATAAAGTTACTACTATATAAATTGTGGAATTATGGCGGTCTTGCAACACCTGCATTATCTGAAGTGTTCATCAATAAAGACTGTTAGATGTATACCAATCACTGTTTGATAACTCTCATAATAAAGCTGTGTCATGCAAAATGTGTGCATTTTGGGCTGTTGGTCAAGAAATCGAGTATTACAAGTGCTGTGAAGTAAACACATCAATAATACCATGAAGTGACTGAAGGTTAGCTGATGAAGATTGTTTTGCAAAATTGTAGATGTGGGGCTGTACTTCAAGATATAATGCATTATAATATTTGTTCTGTAATAAGATCTGAACCTAGAATAGTAATGGCTACAGTATAATAGTGAGTTTATCTCAGGATTGTCTTGTGTTAACCATTGCATTTCAGCTATATGCATTCCTGAACTTAGTTACGCTGCTGCAGGCATGTATGAAACTGCTGTAGACTGCAAATCTACCATCTGCAACTGTATAGGGGTAAGGTAGGCAGCCCAGCAGTCCGATATGGTCTGCACACATCACACATATTCCTACCCACTAGGGGTTAATTGTGTACACCGGCATTCCAAGTATTAATACACAGTTCACCTACTATCTCTGTCATGCATGAAACCCATGCATGTGTGTTCAAGTGTAACTGCAGTCTTGTTATAACACTCTATGTCTATTACCAGGTCACAGTTTGTTACCAAGTGAGCTCTAGGCATATATTAGTCAATCAATATTCAGCAGTGGTGCAGCAGTTCAGTGTAATAAATACTACATATGATATGCATTCTGTCACACAGAGACCAGGGTTCGAATCTAGGGACAAGTACTACTAAATATTAATAGAAACCATTATGTAAGAGATGTCCCCACAGGAATTACAGCCAAATAAATGGCTGTAGTAGCTGTTCAAATGGGTTACTAATTTGTGTGTCCAGATGTACCAGACTGTTAACACCATTGCTCAGCAAGTGATAAGACTGCAGTAAATAAAAAGTCAACAAGTACAATACTAATACAAGTTATTAAAACAAATAAAAGTATTTAATCTTAGTACGGCTGTATGTCTGGTGTCACTGTGAATGTCGGCTGATAGTCTAACCTCATGCCTGCCAAGGATGGCATGATAACTGTAAATTCTCTGCACTGTGCAATATACATGTAAGTTTCATGCTGTCATGGACTATGATCACTGTTCACTGTTGTGAAATACCAGGGACACAGATTTAACAGCCACTTGATTTATCTCAATAGTACAGTCACAATGCATCAGTCCACAGTGTACCTTGGTAGTCACATATGTTCACCTGATATGTAATAGTCCCCTGTAGTTGTGTACCTGTAGGTTTTACAGCTTGGCCCATACTGTCCCATGCAGACAGCTTGAGAGGTATGTAGGTGCTACAGAAGCTATAGGGGACTTGTATACATAAAGTAAGGGCAGACCTGTAGAGTATATAAGAGTAGTGTTGCAAACAATATAGCCTATACTGGTAGTAATGGGATGTCTTTTTCTCTCCCCCACCCTTTATCTGCTTCATAATTTATTAGTGTTATACATCAAGTATGGTTTACGGTTAACATATGTTGTTCTCAAAATTTTATGTTGGGCCTTGTGTTTTATTACTGTAATATATTACAGTGGTTGCTAACTAATATACTCTATTGAATTACCTATGAGGTTGGTATTATGCCGCAACTGTTACTGGTATGCTGTTACAATACTGACTGTTATCCCACTTATTGTTGTGTTCCTTATGCTATGCAATGTTATCTTACTGGGTTATCTTTAACATCCTGGCATGCTGTTATAACTAACATTAAAATGCTCAGTTCATTACTAACCTATACACTTTGAAAAACGTCAACACCATAGCTTGAATGGGTAAGCTGGTTCCCAGCGATCTGCCTATCCTACCTCAGCCAGTCATGACACCGGGTCCCAGAACATCTGGGACCTAAAATGGAGCTGCCCCTCCACTGGTCCTGCACCACCTATGGGCAGAACCACCTCAAGGGATGGGACTTGTCTCCCCCAGGAGTGGGCATGGAGAGGGAGTAGTTACCCATTGACAGCTACCAGGGATGGTGTGCAGGATCATCCACCGTGGTTTGGATGATCGCCTACACCGGATTGAGGGCAGACTGGCCAACCTGGGGGGGCAGGTTGGCCTGGGTGCCCAGCCCCCAGCCCAGCCATCTTTGGGGCCATGAAGGAGCAGTGGTGACTGCCCATGGGTGGGAAGATCAGTCTCACTGCTGCCGTCGGGGGCACATGGCTCTCCAATTCCACAAGAACCTCCCCATCCAAGGTGTTCACCCCCATCATGTGTCATACACCTCCCTTGTCTGCTGTCTTGCCTGTCTTGTCTGTTTGCAAATGCTACCTCTCCTACCCATCGTACCTCCCCACATATACCTATATCTCTTCCACAACATTCCACTCTCTCCTTAAAAAAAAAGGGCATCTGTCCCACAAAAAAAATATTGCCCCATACATAGTTCTCCATTTCACCCCCATGTGCAATGCCCACAATCAATCATTACAGCAATTAATCAACACAGTTATGTTGCACACACCCCTCCCTCTGAGATGTGAGGCTCCAAATTCCAAATTGCCCACAACATGCACAGCTGTTGCTGCACAAGAAGAGAGCTATGCTCCTTTCCTACACCCATCCTGCACATCCCTACCTGCCTTTCACATTATTTTCCCCCTGCTTGCATCCATTTCACTGCTTTCCTATTGTCCCTTTTTTCCTCTTTTTTTGAAATAGTGTGGGTTTAAGTGGAGCTAAGCACCATGCAGCATCACGGCACGTCATGCAAACCCACTTAAACCTGCTTAAAACTGCTTTAATTACCTTCTGTCTTTCTGATACTGTTCTGCACATCGGCAAAATGATAATCCCCTGCCAAGTCATGAATCCAGTATCCTGCCAATTAGGGAATAGTGCATTAGCCCACTAGGCCACTCAGCTCTGAAGAGTAACAGGTGTTTCCATAAACATATCTTGAGTATTAGTGCTGCACATCAGAAAAAACTTCAGCACTGCCAACTCTTGACCAACCCCAGCTCCCTGCCAATTACAGCATAGTGCATTAGCCCACTAGGCTACTCAGCTCTGAAGAGTAATAGGCGTTTCTATGCACATATCCTGAGTATCAGTGATATACACATCAGCAAAAAAATTCACCCCTACCAAGTCACAAACCCAGGACCCAATCAACTACAGCATAGTTCATTAGCCCACTAGGCCACTAACCTCTAAAGTATAACATGTGTTTCCATACACATATCCTGAGTGCCAGTGACACACTGCTTGTACATATAATTGGAAAAATGACAGTGTACTTGGGATTGTGATGCAGACGCCAAACCAGTACACAACCAAATAAATGCTGATGGATGTACATGAGACCTAGGATATCAGGTAGAGGTGACAACTGCAAAGACTGTTGCAGAATGTCCACAGTTCTGCCACCTACTTCTGGCATGGTTGTCCTAAAACCTATTCTGTGTGCTGAAGTACTGGCAAGTCAGTACAAATTGAGATTAGAAAATCATGACAGACAGTTCAGTGTCACACGTCATACCCATCCGAACACACATGTTCATGCCAATCCTATATAACAGACTGTATGCACACACATCTTGCAAATACACCTGCTATAGTATTGAGTCAGTAGCTTAATCTTTTACATTCCTAGCACTCTTTACATTTTGCTACCCACAGTCCTGGCTTCCATTCCAGTCTGTTGCATGTCAAGTACATGCTTGTCAATACAACAAATAACTGACTGAGACATGCAATTTTAAGCAGAACCAGATGCTGCTACTGTAGTCATTCCTAGCATGCTGTACATTTTGCCTCCCACAGCCTGGCTTCCATTCCAGTCTGCTGCATGTTAGGTACATGCTTGTCAAAACAACAAATGCATGACTGAGCCCTGCAATGTTAAGCTGCTACTGCAGTCATTGCAACCCATATTAGCACAGCAACGGCCTGTAGGTTGGGACACACTTCACAAATATGTACAGGCATCCTAAATATCACTGACCACTCTCTGGATAGCACTATTACATAACATCTGCACTTGAGGTATATGCCTCACCTGGACTGTTATGGGTACCATCACCCTTGCTATGCTGTGACAACAGAGCTGACACTGCTCCCTCACTGACATATATAGCTTTCTGTCCCACAGTGTGTTCACAATCCACAGTATGACTCCTGGCCAGAATGCAGCAGCTGCAGCCTGCAACATATGCTGCAGTATGTTCAGCTACTTGCTACAGACCTATCATACCTCCCAAACACCTAGAAAAGGGGATCCACACAACACCCACTTAGAAAGCGGTGGGGGGATGGTCAAGTGACAGGAACATGTGTCACAATAAACATACACAGCTGATAGACCCGCAGCTACTGCAGCAGCATGCATATTCTGATGCATATTGTGTATGACACTCACATCTGTCTGTCCCCTTACTGACCTCAACCCACATTGTTAAACAGTAAACTGCCACATAATCAGAAAGTCTGTTCACAATGGCCAAACATAGCATGCCAAACTGTGGACATATTACATAAATCCAGACAGTGGACAATATTTTTACTTACCCTCTGCGGTGCTGTAGTCCCCACACCTTGATAATGTACATCTCACAGGCCAGGAAAAGGGCCAAGGCCTACATGAAAGCCTTAAACATAGCACTGTGGTGCCATGCCATCTGCTAATGAAAATGCAACCCAGCTGTTCTGGATGCAATTAGCAAATGTGAGCCACAAATTGGTGCGCAGGCAATCACCTGTTCATGAGCATTACCTACAAAAGGCAAGCTGCTGTCTATGGTAAACAGGTCTGTGACTTTCTTTATGAAGACAGACTCCAACAACATAAGCATTATACTACAGGATTTCTGCACATAAAGGAGAGCAGCACTACATCAGTTAAGTAATAGAAGTCCCCAGGTAATGGGACGCAGATGGGAGGATGCAGTTATGGGAAATAGGGAGTACAAAGGTTGGTCTGTAGTACATTTTATTTATTTATTATATTTTACATTTGTTGACCAGGATAGTCTAACTAGATACATGTCCATTTTCAGTGGAGGCCCGGGGAGAAAAGCTCCACAGTAAACACAATTTTATAACATAAATCTAGGTAAAGAGGAATTTACAGGTCTGACTGGTACTACATGAAAAAAATCACACAAATTATTATTATTACTATTTTATACAAGGTTTAAGGCTTATAAAACACAATTCTATTAAATTCTTATTAGATAGTACACAAACATGGTGATAGGATTAGTCTGGTTTGGAACAAGGACATAGCCAGTGTGATTTAAAATAAAGTTTAAGACTTTTTTTGAATTGACTAAGGGTAGGTTCTAGGGTGATGTCGGCAGGGAGTGTGTTCCAGATTTTGCCGACATGGTTGGCAAACAGAGAGTCACCAGCTGAATTTTTGCTTTTGACAGGTTGCACCAGTAGCCTGTTAGAGGAGCGAAGTGGTCTTGGGTTACTGCAGGGTTTGATAAGTTTTTTAAGTGCAGGTGTACTGTCAGGCTGGTTGAGTACTTTATGTGCCACTAATAGTTGGTTATGCTGAAATAGACATGGCAGTTCTAACCATCCAAGGTGGTTCAGGTTTTTACAGTGATGTGTCTTGTATGGCATGCCAGTAGTGAATCGGGCAGTGTGATTATAACAGCTAGACAGTTTATTCAGTTCTGTTTTGCCTAAGTTTGTGAATAAAGGGGAAGCATAGAGGAGAGTTGAAAGAAGGTGAGAGCGTGCAATGGCTATTGTTATGTTTCACAATACTTTGAAAATGAAGACAATTAGTTCTTTCTCTCTGTCAGTGTTTTTTATTAACTACAGTACACACGTGTGGGAGCCTCATGGAAAGTACCAGGAAGACTCCCAGAACAAAGGAATAAACAAGCTTATATACTGGTGATATTGCTGACAGTACAGAAATATAAAAATGAACCAATTAGATCATTATACAGGGCAATTAACCAATTAAAGGTTTACCCGTAAACATGAGACAATTCACATCATCACATCTCTAGGCAGAGAAAGAAAATCAGATGCGCTTCCATAAAAGCACATTTCCTGCTTTCAGTGATACTCTTGTTTTCAGTATTTTCTCGTTGCTCAGAGTTCATTCAAAGTTCGCAGTACATAGTACATTTTAACACATACAAATTGTCACATACTCAATTCCCCTAAAACACATGCTTTGGCTGTTCATATTCTACAATCCCCCATTTGATGCTTTGTAAGCATCACCATTCAACCTATCATACATTTGTCCCAAATCTAGCATAACCATGCTACTGGTCTTTGCATTATTAGAAAACATTGTCATTTTATCGTCTACGTTCATAGCTACAGGCGTATAAAACTTAGGCACTTTCTTCACAGTTTTTGAAGACATTAATTTCAAGATCAGTGCTTTGATTAGGAATAAGACAAGAAAAGCAGCAATTGCTAATACTGCGATTAATAAAATCAACTTCAACAGTCCACCTCCCCAGCCTGAGAACAGGTTGGTTAACCAGGTCCATGTTGAACTATCGGCCCCTTTGGCCTTTGAGAGTTCGGAAATTCTTTGAATCAGTTCAAGATGGCTTTCAATTTCGTGCTGATTATCAGGAATAAACGTACAGCACTCCTCCTGGATTAAAGCGCAAGTTCCTCCTTTCGCCACTAGGGTGAAATCAAGAGCCATACGGTTTTGGAGTACTACAGTTCTCATAGCAGTCAATTCATCAGTCACTAGTTCTAAGGCAGAAAATGTAGCATTGCTTAATATTTCAAGCAATTTAGATAACTTTCTTAGTTCCCAAATTGATTTCACTGCTTTATATGATGGAATTATACCAGCCCATGATATGTCGTCATCACCCAAGTCCATATGGGACAGTCCTTTGGTGCTAGCATGAGCTAAATCATGGTGATAGATCCATGAAGCATCAACTTGACCTACCGGATTGGCAGGCTTCTTGACCTCTCGAACGTTCCGAATTTTTCCTTTAGGTAATGCAGATACATGTTGAATAGCTGGGACTAGGTAGCCCAGGAAGCAGCTGCCAGACCAGTTTCCTGGTAGCCATTTATATGCTTTTCTTCCGCACACAAAATAACAATTTTCTACTTTAATGGTGATGTTGATAGACTTGAAGCGATCCCCGGCATTCTGCAGTCCTTGGAATATTTTCCAATAAACAATATCTATTTTCTGGGAAAAGTTAACTATAGAGTTTTTAACAAGTCTTTTTATAGGTGAGAAATTTGTTACACAACCCGAATTGTCTTCAGTGCAGTTATGTACCACTGTTTTGTTACAGTGGCTCCACCCAACTCTAGTTTTACCAAGTTTTTGAAAACATACAGTTCCGTTTTGGCGGAGGGGCAACTGTAATGCTATATTGTCCTTTGAAATAACATCTGATGTATCATAGATCAAATTCATCCAGGTTTCATTAATTCCTAAAGGGACTATATTTAGCATCAATCTCCCATGAACAGTAAGGATAGCAGTGCAAATCCAGCAGTTCGAGATATTGAGGGATGACGCATAAGTGTATTTAATGGCTTGATAGGTGTTGAAAGGTGGATGCCACACAGTTTGTTTGGCATGAGGCGTAGTTGGAGTAGGAAATAGAAATGGCCACAGTAAAAATATTAAAACAATAAGAATTACCATTAAAATAGTTGTGCAGTACTTTTGTGGAAATGGTGGTTGCACCTGTATTGTGTCGGGAGGGTGAGGTTGTCCAAATGGTTGAACGTTAGGCATTGTCAGGTGCTGGTACAGTATGACTTTGAGTACGAGTAGCAATAGGTGGAGAATCTGGAGCAGTAAAAGGTAAAGGTTGTTGACCTTCCGATGGGATGACCTTTTCGACGTGCGATATGTGAATCCAGGTGGGTGAGCCTTGTAGTCGGACCGCTGATGATGTCGTCAGTAGAACCAGGAAGGGCTCCTTTCAGCGTGGTTGAAGCTCTGTTTTTCGAGAGAATGACTTGACATATACCCAATCTCCTGGTTGTAGTGCCGAGGGCAGGAAAGGATCAGGTAAATGTTGAGCCGCTGCTACTTGGTGATGATGAAACTGTAAAAAAGAAGCAAGAGAAGTGCAATACCTAAGAATATTATGATCAAATGCATCATACTCAGAAAAGGGTGGTGGTGGAGTCATGGGCATACATAGGGCGGCCCATGAGGATTTCATGAGGAGAAAGACCTTTAGTAGGATGTACTTGCGCTCTCAAAGAGAGTAGGACTACAGGTAGGGCCTGTACCCAAGTGAGGCCCGTTTCAGTAGTAATTTTTGCTAGTCTGGTTTTGAGAGTCTGATTTATGCGTTCAATAATACCTGATGCCATTGGTCTATATGGACAATGAAATTTTAGAGTGATGCCTAAATTGTACATAGTGACTCAATTAACTGAACAGTAAAATGTGTTCCACGGTCTGTATATATTTGACAAGGAACACCAAAACGAGGTATCAATTCATAACAAAGTTTTTTAGCAACTGAAATAGCGTCATTTTTTGTGCATGGGTAGGCTTTTAACCATCCAGAAAAAAACATCAATAACAGTTAGAACATATTTGAAATGAGCACAAGGTGGAAGTTTAATAAAATCCCATTGCAAAGCACAAAATGGTCCCAATGGTTTTGGCAGTGGTTGTGCGAGAGCCATAGTGCCTTTTGAAATGTTATACTGTAAACAAATGGAGCACGTGCTCAAAAAATGCTGTACAGAAGCAGAAAGTCCTGGGGCAAACCAATACTTTTGGATTTGTTTTATTAATGCTTGTACCTCAACATGGGCTGGCAAATGATACGCTTTAATAAGAGAATTTAACATGGACATTGGGCAGACCAATCTGCCATTTGGATGTTGCCAAATGGAATTAGAGCGTTTAAAACAATTTTGAGCCAGCCATGTTTTCCTTTCTGATTTTGGAGCTTCATGCTGTAAAGCTTTTAACACTGTGGTATCAAAAGTAACCATTGTTTGTAAAGGCTGCAAAAAATGTCCCTGAACAGTTTGTGAGAGAGCAGCCTGTTCAGCAGCCCAGTCGGCTAAATTATTGCCCTTAGTTTTAAAAGAGTCATTGGATTGTTGGGCTGCACATTTAACAACAGCAAGTTGAGATGGTAACAATAAGTCTTGTAGCAAGTTATTGATATAAAAATGGTTTTTAACGGGTGCCCCGGAAGAAGTTAAAAACCCTTGTTCCTTTCATAGTATACCAAAATCATGAACAACACCATGGGCATAATGGGAATCAGTATATATAGTAACAGACTTGTCCTTAGCTATTTTGCATGCATTGGATAATGCCACCAGTTCTGCAGCCTGTGTGGAACTGCCTGGGGGTAATCGTGCTGACCTTAAAACTTTAGTCGGAGTACAGACTGACCAAGCTGCTTGAAATTCTCCGGAGTTTGTTCGTAAGCAGGATCCATCAACAAAAAGAACTAAATCAGGATTTTGCAAAGGAGTGTCATATAAATTTAACCTAGGAGAAAGAACAGAGTTAACTACAAGCACACAATCATGTGGTTCGCCCTCATCCGATGTTGGTATTAAAGATGCAGGGTTCAGTGGCGGGCAGCGTATGACTTGCAGGGCGGGGTTATTTATTAAACTTAATTCATACTTAGTAAGACGTGTATTTGAAAGATACTGTGTTTTTGTTTTTAAAAGTAACGCTTGAACCGCATGTGGGACTGCTAGTATAGTATCATGTCTCAAGGTTAGTGGGGCTGCCATATCAACCAAAACAGCGGCAGCTGCCACAGCCCGTAAGCAAGCCGGGTAACCAGAGGCAACCGGATCTAGCTGAGTGCTGTAGTAAGCAATAGGCTGGTAGCCTCCAGTGTGTTGCTGGGCTAGGAGACCCAAGGCAGTTTTGTTTCACTCACAGCAAAAGAAAACAAAAGGTTTGGAATAATTTGGCAACCCTAAGGCAGGAGGATTTACCAAGGCTGTCTTGATAGCCTGAAAAGCCTCATCGTGTTGTGATGTCCAGGGTAAAGGTTCCGACACATTTTGTTTTAGGAGTTGTAACAGGGGGGCCGAAATTTCTGTAAAATTAGGAACCCACTGCCTACAGTATACTGCTAGGACATGGAATTCTCAAAGCTGCCTCTGAGTTACAGGGCGTGGGGCATTTTGAATAGAGGTTATGCGATTTGGGAGCATTTGACGAGAATCCATTGTAATAATATGCCCCAAATACTGCACTTTTTCCTGACAGAATTGTAACTTTGATCTGTTTACTTTAAACCCTCGTGTAGCCAAAATGTTTAACACTAGAAGGGAATCTTCCCTACATCCCTACATGAGTTACAGTCTGGTGAAGCTATAAGAATATCGTCCACATACTGGACTAGAACTGAACGTGATGGTAGTTGTAGATCCTGTAAATGTTTATGCATCTCTCTAGAAAATAAGGTTTGGGATTCTACATATCCCTGGGGCAATCGAGTCCAAGTATACTGCTGACCTTTGTAGGTAAATGCAAACAGATACTGACTATCGGGATGTACTGGAATTTAGAAAAAGGCTGATGAAATATCTATTACCGTAAAACATTTTGCAGTAGGTGGGATACAACTCAAAATAGTAGCTGGGTTTGGTACAATCGGGAAAACAGGTAAAACAGCTTTATTAATTTCCTACAAGTCTTGCACAAATCTGTAAGCTTGTTTGCCAGGTTTTTTCACCCGTAATATTGGGGAGTTACAAGGGCTTGTGGTGGGTATTATGATTCCTTGGTGTTGCAATGCAGAAATAACAGGGGCAATACCAGATAAAGCCTCAGCTGTCAAAGAGTACTGTGGTACTCGTGGTAGCTTTGCTCCTGGTTTTAGGGTTATTTTTACAGGAGTAGCTGAGGGCAGAAACCCTACATCATTATCATGAGTAGTCCACAGGTGAGAGGGTAGGGAATGTAAATACTGGTTTCTGTCAGAATTTGGCTGGATACAGATCATCTGTAGAATGACAGAGTCATCTAAGGCTGCCAGGGTACTATCCTGTTGGTCTAAAGGTACTTGGAGATAAACTCCATCAGCTGTGCAAAAAATGGTGGCCCCCATTTTGCAGAGCAAGTCTCTTTCTAATAGATTTAAAGGTGCTAAGGGTCCTACTAAGAATGCACGGTTATCCTGTAGAGGTCCCAAAGTTACTGGGACTGGAACAGTTTTGGAATACTCAATAGGTATACCAGAGACACCCACTCCTCTAGTTATTTTGTTGGAGGGGAACATTTATGGCTGCTTTGCCAGCTAGCATGGATTTAGTTGCTCCGGTATCAATTAAATATGGATAGAGTTTATTTTTAACCAGTAACATAACATGTGGTCCATCCTGATACACAGGAATAAAAGGACACAATTGCTGTTATTTCTGTTCAAGGAACCTTCATTGTGGTTGCTGTCGATTGGACGGCGTCCAGTTAGAATTCCACTGATGCGATGCATCAGTGTATGGTGCAGGTTGCTCAGCCAAATATGGACACTCATTTTTCCAATGGCCTGGTTGGCCACAGTTGAAACACTCTGTTTGATTACTAGAATTCTGGGGTGGAGCTGACTGTGTTCCCTGCCAGTTTTGTCTATTTTGATTTCCTACTCCTAGGCGTCCCACCCCTCCCTCTTCCTCGTCCTCTACCCCGCTGACCAAAAGCGCTACACATTTGGATTTGTGCTTTTATTAATTTCTCCTGTAAATCCTTTTTTTTGGCTAAATGGTCAGATAGGTATTGTACCTGTTGGACTAACTCATGCAGGCCCAAACTGGGCCAGTTTAAACATACTTTCTTTAGCTTGTCCCTCACCTGAAGGTGTAACCCATCTACAAAGGCAGCTGACAGCCTGCTTTGTGCTGGTCCCTCGGTGGGCTCTGGGTACCCGGAATAAGCCTCAAAGGCTTCAGTGAGTTGATTTAAGTATTCGTCTATAGGCCAGTTGGGGGTAGGTGGCACTATTACAATGATAGCATCAACTATATGTTGCCTAACCGCTTCAAATTCATTTTCCCCTTGTATGTTGTGCTTCGGTATTGGGGTAGGAACATTAGCATGATCCCAGATATTTTTATCAGATCAGCTGGGGCAGCATATTGGAGGACAGCTCTAACCTCTTCTATGGTAGGATTTTGCAAACAGATATGTCCTGCTAATACGCATTGAAATTTTGCTGGGTTATTATGAATAGGCGGAAGTGATTTAGTGATCGCTTGAAAATTAACTGCCGACCATGCCCTAGGTACCACTAAAGTAGCCGGTTGTCCCACATCCCTAGCATGTGCTGGGTTTGGGACTTCTCTCAATGGGAATACTTCTTCTTTATCTGATGGGCTAGTGCCCGATTCAGAGTCAGAATCTGGATTAGATCTGTCCGGGCCACTGTAGCCGCCATTGTCTTCAGTCACAATTGGACATTGTAATATTTACCCTTGTGTAAATAAATGGTTTTGTTTTTATTGTGATATTTTTTCGGCTGGCTAGACCTAGGGTAAAAAAGCATTTGTGTTTTTCTTTTCTGCTGTTTTTGTGTTTTCGAACGGGTTTGTCTAGGTGATGGTCTGCCTGTATCCGTTTGGTCAAGTTGTTCTATAAGCGGTCTGCTAGGCTGACCTCCCATTGCCTGATTTCCGCTTTCAGGGTTGGGTGCGGTCTGCTCTCCACCAGCCTTTGCCTTCTGTTGTGGAGCTCACTGCTCTGTCTTGAACCTGTGAAGGCTAATATAGTGGTGGAGGAGCCATAGGGGGTGGGGGGAACCAGGGGTTATCATCCTCAGATGACTCAGTTATGTGTAATTTACTTAATTTTTGTACAGGATATAATTCCTTAATGGGCGGTTCCTTTAAGCGTTTACCGTTTGCTACATCTAGATTACTTGCAGTATGTCGCAGTTCCTTTATCTGCTCTTTTAGTTTCTTTTGATTGTCCTTAAGACTACTGATGACCGAGTCCTTCTCCCTTTTTTACGCTTCACACAGCCAATCATTAAAATCTGCCCAGCACAACCCTGATATTTTTTTCTTTCTTTTTTAATATCTTTCTCAAATTAGTCAAAATATCTTTATTAAAACTACCATTTTTGGGAAAGGCAAGGTCACCGTCATTTTTAGTAAGGGCGATCCACTGATTTAAAAACATACAACTGTCCCAGGACATACAATAAAACATATAACCAGCTGGTGTACCTCTTTCTGGCTCAGTTATTTTTCCCGCACTCGCTCCTATTTTCACTCAGTAAGCTATACTTGTTTAACACAGGTTTAGCTAAGACGTTATAAACGTCTTGTTACCCCACTATCATTCCTCCTTTTATACGTATGTCGCCAGTATTTCCGTATTAACCCCACACTCATACTGCACATTTAATAGCAGAAGAGAAATGCATGCCACTTACCTTAAAACAACTGAATGAGAGAAATCATATCTTTTCTTGCATAAAATAAAATAAAAAAAAATTATTTGCAAATCTTTAAAGCAGACAGGTACAGAAAACTGAAAGAAGCACTGCTGAAAAAGACAAATCTGTTATGGGCCCTTTTGTTGGCAGTATTTCATTCAGTTCCTGACTGTTGCAACTTGTTCTCAATTCAGATCCGAGTCACGTCACCAATTGTTACGTTTCACAATACTTTGAAAATGAAGACAATTAGTTCTTTCTCTCTTTCGGTGTTTTTTATTAACTACAGTACACACGTGTGGGAGCCTCATGGAAAGTACCAGGGAGACTCCCAGAACAAAGGAATAAACAAGCTTATATACTGGTGGTATTGCTGACAGTACAAAAATATAAAAATTAACCAATTAGATCATTATACAGGGCAATTAACCAATTAAAGGTTTACCCGTAAACGAGACAATTCACATCATCACATCTCTAGGCAGAGAAAGAAAATCGGATGCACTTCCATGAAAGGCACATTTTCTGCTTTCAGACAGACTCTTGTTTTCAGTATTTTTCTCGTTGCTCAGAGTTCAAAGTTCGCAGTACATAGTACATTTTAACACATACAAACCGTCACATACTCAATTCCCCAAAAACACATGCTTTGGCTGTTCATATTCTACACTATTTTAGCGGGTGGGGTTAGGAAAGGTTTAATCTTGTAGAGTGAGCCAAGTTTTTTGTTGATGGTTTTAACAGTCTGATTAACATGTATGTCAAATTTGAGATTGTTATCTATGGTAACGCCTAGTAGCTTTGTGTAGGAATCTGGGGAGATTATGGTACCATTCTTAGATTTTATGGAGAAGGATGGTACGGTGGATCTTTGATTAGGGGAAAACAGCAGTAATTTAGTTTTATTTGGGTTTAGGATGAGGTGACGATTCGTTAGCCAATCTTCGATTAGGGGAAAACAGCAGTAATTTAGTTTTATTTGGGTTTAGGATGAGGTGACGATTCGTTAGCTAATTTTCGACGGTATTGAAAGTGGTTTGGGACAGTCTTTGTAGATCAGACTGGAAGGTAGCAGAGCAGATAAAGGTGTAGTCATCTGCATATTGGAAGCATTTTGCATCTGGGATGACTGTATAGAGGTTATTGATAAATGTTGAAAATAGGAGAGGTCCAAGTATAGAGCCCTGAGGAACCTCCAGGGTGAGGTCCAAGTATAGAGCCCTGGGGAACCTCCAGGGTGTTGGGTAGGAGGTTAGAAATTTTATTTTGCCATAGGATGGCCTGTTGTCTGCTGTTCAAATAGGATTGGAACCATTGCAGAGCTTGAGTGTCTAAGTCCATAGTCTTTAGTATGTAAATTAGTAGTTGGTGATCCACCATATCAAAAGCTTTGGAGAGGTCCAAGAATAGGGCAGAGGATATTTTATTACTGTTGCAACTGTTGTTTATGACATCAGAGAAGGCAAGGAGGGCTGTGGTGGTACTATGATGTGGCCTGAACCCATGGGAGCTGGCTAGGAGTTTGTTTTGTGTCAGGTATTGTAGCAGTTGATTATGAATGCATTTTTCCATGATTTTGGCTAGAGGTGACAAAATGGCTATGGGGTGGAAATTAGACAGTTCGGTAGAGCTGCCACCTTTATGGAGTGGTATGACATGGGCAATTTTCCAGATTGTGGGGATAGAAGCTTCTCCTCTGGTTTGGTTGATTAGTATGGAAATGGGATATGCTATTGCATCTGCGGCTTTTTGCAGATATTCAGCAGGCAGAAAATCAGCAGCTAGGGTGGTTGGTTTTAGTTTTTTTATTAGATTTCGAATATATACTGTAGCAACTGGTTGAAAGCTAAAGGAAGATTGCCTGCTGGGAGTGGTGTTATTAGAGCTGCAGTGGCTTGGAGGTAGCTGGTTAGCGAGGGACTGGATCATCTCAGTAAAGAAGCTATTAAAGGTATTTGCTACATCATCAGGTTGTTTATCAGTACAGTTTGCAGGGTTTGGAGTGGAGGTATGTCCTGGACACACCAGTTTGTTTAGGCCTGCACAAAATTTTTGAGGGTTAGCTTGATTTTTCTGTTGCAAGTGATAATAGTAGTAGTTCTTTTTATCAAGTAGGATGGACTGTTTGGTCAGATTCCTTAGTTGCCAATACCTGATTTGATCTGGAGGAGCTTCTGTGGTACACCATAGGGCCCACATCTTGTTTCTATCTTTCAGTTTGACTTTAGTATCTTTGGATAGCCATGGTGCTATTTTTTTTTGGATCGATTGGAGCGAGCAGAGGGCGTGAGAATTAAGGATAGTTAGAAATTTGTGATTGAAGTGAGCAACTACTTCATCTAGGGGTAAATATCTTAGTACAGACCAACTGCAAGATGCAAGTTCATCTTGGAATTTTGTAAGGGTAAAATTCTTATTGTTTCTTACTGTTTTTGTGGTAGGCTGATGGGGGTTAGTGACCTTGTGTCTCAGTATAAAGGTAAGAGAGTGGTCACTTAGGTCATTGGGCAGGGTCCCAGTTTTATACAGTTGGGTGGGACTGTTTATAAGTATCCAGTCCAGAATTCTTTCTTTGTGAGATGGTTTACCTATACTGGTGGGGGAGGATATAACCTGTGTGAACTCAGATAGGTTGATATGGGTGGCTGGAGAGTGACCAGAGCAGGTGTTCCATTCTATGTTAAAATCCCCAAGTACCATGGTTTCTTGGGGGTGGGTACTAGATACCCAATGGAGTATGTTTTCTAGGGTGGATGCGTTATTCCCAGGGGGAATGTATAGGCAGACAATATTTATGTTTTTGTTTTTATTGATTTGTAGTTTAGTGGAGAGAATTTCTGCATTGCTAATTTGGGGTGGTGATGGTTGGATAGATATATTTAGTGTCTCTTTAAATAATATAGCTACTTCACCCCTTTTCTAAAGGTACGATCTAGCCTGAGTATGTTGTAACCAGGTGGTAGTAGTTCATTGTCATGGGTGGAGGGTTTTAACCATGTTTCAGTTAGGCAGAGTATGTCAGGTGAGTGAAAAGCTATGAGAGCATGCAGATTATACACTTTATTATTTATGCTTCTAATGTTTAGGTGAAATGTCAGGAGGGAGTTGGGGGTCCTAATTAACGACAGAGTTTTGTTTGGGCTAGTAGAGCAAGTTAAGGGACTATCAGGAGTTGGTGGTCCTGGGTTTGGGTGAATATCACCATCTATTATAAAGTTACAATGACATTCTTTTATGAGCTTCAGTAATTTAGTAATTAGCTTTTGATATTGTCTGTATTTGGAACTTGTATATGTGGAAGTAATGGGGTGATAGTATGGACAGGGTAAGGAGCTAGATTTTGGGCAAAAGTTTAGGTGCTCTGCAGTGTAGGTTGATATGGTAGTGGAGGTTTTGGAGTCAGGGAAGTGAAATCCTGGGTGATACAGATTTTCATAATAAGTGAGGAGATACAGAATAAGCATAAGGGGTAGTAATGAGTAATACAACATTGTAAAGAGTAGCTAATGTGGTTGGGAGTAGGGACTATATAGGTAGATAAAAGTGACAGTAGGACCCTAGGATTAAAGATGAGATAGTAGTGGGAGTTAGTGGGCTGTACTCTCTTGTGGAAGGCACTGTTAATTGGTTGTAACCTAAAGGGTGTGGTTATCTTGTTATAAAAGTAGTACAGGGGGCAGGTGGGAATAGGGGGCAGGGTGGGGCGCAGAGCAAGCCTGAGCAGAGCAAGGGCGAGTGGAGCGGGGCTACACCAGTTTAAGCACCACTTCTCACAGCCTACAAGAGTAAGTTGTAAGTAACTGGGATAAAATGTATTCTAAGCACACCACAAGTTATTCTATATTCCCTATATTTACCAGCTTGGAGTTGTAAAAATGGGGTTTTACTTATCATTGTACCTGGCTACTATTCTCACTTTGCCAATTGTTTATAAGAACTAGAACACCTAGCAGTGCACCAGACCCAAGAGTCGCCTTCTATGTTTATGCAAGTCAGGCATTAAATTAAGGCATACTACATATCTTGGAATGACATGTTGCTGTTAGTCAGATGTCTGGCACCTACAGGCTTCCCTCTTGGCTCTGTCTGCTGTGACATAAATCACAGCTCTGGCCCTCTGGGTCCCTCCAACAATGGTCGGCTTGTCTATGAATGCTACCGGATTGCATTTTAGACAATAGTGACTTTAAGTACTGGTGGATACAGCTGGCATATCACATGATGTACTGTCAATCAGCTCCTCTCAGTCTGTAAAGGTCACAAAGGCATACTTCAAACATTGTGCAGGTGTCCGTGGCTGTTTCTGATGTACTCTGGCTAGGACACTGTGTACTCCACACACATATCCTATCGCTTGAGAGCTCTGCCTAGCATACCTGTTGACCCCCCTACAGCAGGTTACAGCCAGTAGTAGTGGGGGGCACAAGCTTGGACGCAGTAACAGAGTGCACATATCGAGTATGCAGAATGAATACAGTACCAGATATTAATGTACCATAACTGTTTTCTGAGGGGTCTGGCGTGTGACAGTCAGAGTACCCACAGTCTGGGAACAAATATTACATACTGTCCAACTGTTTTCCACACATCCACATTTGTCTGGCAGAGGATCCACATATATCAGGCACATGTACACATTCTGCTAACATCTATGTACTGTGGATGTCAGACACCTACAGGGAGGATATCCCACAGCACATATGCACTGCTGTCTGTCATTGGGTCACACACATTTTTCTGGACTGACCCCATACACTTGTAGTACCACTCCACTATTTGTCAGATAATGGCTGTATGACATGTTACAAGGATGTCACCCATAGAGACAGACCACAGTAGATAGCAGTGATGGGTATGGAGACATAACAACACAGTCCATCACAGCACACGGGGCATAACCAGTATACTTGGGATCATTGGAGGTTACTAGGCTATTGGACCTGAGGCCCTCATTAACCTAGTGAAGAATTTAGGCCATGTTTATGCAAGTCAGCACCTGATGCTCCAGTCCAACAGGGATATAGGTGGCATCCCAATGGTGTATGACCTGTTTATCATCCAGTTATCCAGGTTTTGCTAAAAAAGGGGAAAAGAAGTACTCTGCCTTATGAGGACAGGGTGTCCTTTCCACAGCTGGGTGAATGTGTGGGACACACATCTGACCCACCAACAAGTCCTGTTGATGTCATAGACCAGGTTGAGGGCATGTGTGAGTGTTACTCGACTGGAGCTTGAGTTGCGGATGTGCAGCAGTCCCATCAAGGTGGAGTCAATGATCACCTTGTATGCCACACAGAGGTCACCTCAGAGGAGTATGTATGAAACTGGGTAGAGCGATGGCCTTTTAGCCTATCTGTGCATGGTAGATGTTTGAGGCCCTGGTATTCCCTGGGGAAAACCTCCGTGGTCTCCCCAGCTGCTGCATGTGCTTTGCGAGATACATGATGAAAGGGGCATTATAGTCAATAATAATGAGCCTTATTAGGGAGGAATACAGGGATGTTATGACCCCCATGTTCCTGGATGAGATACCTGTATGTATGAGGTAGGCCATGTAGAAGGCTTTCCTTACAAAGGAAGCAACATGGTGGTCAAATGTCATGGTGCCATCAACCTGTATGCCCAAATCCCTCACATCTAACTGCATGCTTAGGACATTATTAGTAATGTGATCATTTGTGGTGACATCACTCTCCCCAAAGGGGATGATGCTGCATTTTGTGGTATGCAGCCTGAGGCCATGTGTCTTGGCACCACTCATGTGTCTGTGTGATACCCTCTTGGTGGATGTCCACATCACTAGGAGATTTGGTGACAGCACCCAGGATCCAGTTTCTGCAAACATGGTCAGCCATAATGCACTGGTTGTGCCCTGCAACTCAGAAGACTATATCACAGATAACAGAGGCCCCAAGACAGAACACTGAGTTACGCCTCTAGTTACGGGTCTACCACTTGAGGTGGCTTCCCTTATATTGAGTAGGTGGGTGCTGTCAGTATGCCAGTGTGTTACCCAGCTGGTAACATAAGGATTGATGCCTAGTTGAGAGTGCATATCTATTATGGCCAAGTGGAGAATAATGTGAAAGTCTTTGGCCAGTTAAAGGTAGGCAGTGTGAACTGTCTCCCCCTCATCCAAGGCTTTGGTGACTGCATCAAAGAAGTCAACCAAATGTAAAGACATGATCCTCCCTTGACAAAGCCAAACTGTGTGTGATCTACTGTGTGGAGGTCGACAATGTTCTTGTTAATGAAGTTCATGATAATTTGTTCCATGGTCTTGCAGATCAGGCTAGTTAGGCTGATGGGTCTATAATGTGCCAGATCAGTGGACGCTCCACCTTAGTGTAAACAGATGACAGTTGGTGTCCTCCACTCAGCTGGGACAAAGGTGGTATTCAGGCTTTGGTTGAATACAGTGCCTAATGGTATTGCAGGTTCATGCTTGAGGTTATATAGGATGCATCCTGCAATGTAATAGAGTCCCGTGGAGGCTGTATTCCATGACTTTGAGATGCCAGCGATGACCTGTTCCCTAGATATAAGGGGAAGGGGACAGGTACTGGGGATGTCCTGATGTACAGTTGGGGGGACAGGGGGTGAAGCTTTCACTGACTTTGTCAGGTAGCAAGTTTGATACATCAACAGCACTTGTATATCCGGTGTCCCTGACCACCTCATCTGAGCAGGTCTGGGTGCTTCCTTTGAGGTTGCAGACATATGTGAAGAAGGAGATACAACTTCTGTAGTGGATGCCGCCAATGTGGGCTCAGAGTTTGCTTTGCAGGATTTCAGTAATGATCTTATTTGCTTGTACAGGCTAAGGAGACACAGCTTCACATTGGGCACCTGCTCCTTCTTGGTCTTGGACAGCAATATTTCACTCCTGTTATAGAGTGTATTCATTGCAGATGTTCACCACACAGGATTACTTATCCTTGCAGAAGATGATGTAGTCCTGTCGGGTATACCTGACTTCATGCATCTATACAAATACATGTATAGTGCTTTGGTGTATTTGTGGATATTGGTGCCAGTTCCTACAGAGGGTGAGGGGGCTGTGACCATCATTCAGGAGGCTACAATCAACTTTGGAGATGTTTGTATTTTTGACCCTAGCTAGATGGGTATTGTGGGAGATGGTGACTGCAAACTTGACCACTTTATGGTTGGTTTTACCATGGAGGATGATACTGTAGGGATGCTGCAGTGGTTACCCATGTTGTCTATTATCAAATCCCAGAGATCTTTACCTCATGTGTGGGTAGCAACTACCAGTTCAAAGGTGTGTGTTCAAAGGTGTTTGCATTGCCAAATTCAATGAAGCTCTGGGCATTTGTGTGCTGGCATGAGTTATTCTTCCAATCTATGTTTGGGTACTTAAAGTCACTCAGATCAGAGTACAAAGTTGAATCCTGATAGAGTTGAACAGGTCCATATAGGCAAAATGGTTCACATGTGGGAGCTGGTAGCTAGCTATGATTTGAATAGGGGTCATGGCAATGGTTAACAGCACCCGGAGTGTCTCCTGTGTGTCTTAGTGTTTGACCAGCTTGGAGGTATGCATGACTTTCATATATATACTGAAAGCCTACGTCCATTGGCTTTACTGCCCACACAATGGGGTCTGACTGCATGATAGGATGGGTGACCATGTAAGGCTGAGGTGCTCTCTGCAGCTTTGAACCATGTGTCTGTCACTGCACAGATGTCAGCATTCTCCAGGGTTAACACTGCTTTTAATGGCTGCATATTCATATTCAGACTCCTAGTGTTTAGCAGCATGGCCTTCAATTTGTGATTTGTTGACAGTTTCATGTTGTTATTGTTAACATCACCACTTTTCCTAATAAAGGCAATATGGTGTTGACAAGAACAATAGCCAGAAGCCGGAAGGCCAGGTGAGAGAGACAGAGGCCCTCTCTGGCAAAGCATCATGGTCTGCTGATCATATCATCTCAGGCTGTCAGGTACTGGATCCCCCTGGAATGGCACCTGCAACCAAGCCAGTTGTTAAGGTCAATCATATCCTGATTGTATTGCGGCATCATTCTGGGTGACAGCAGACTGCTGCTTAAGGCTAGGGACATAACTGCCTGGGACACATACTCAGCGGGCTCAATCGTGTCACATCATATAGTCCAGGGGGGTATGTCTCAGGTCAGGCACACCAACATGGACTTTGAAAGACCCATAAAAGTAACTGTTTTTAAGAGACAGCAGTGCATATGTGATATGGCAGTTTCTGGCACCTGACATACAAGTAACCGTGACTTTCTCCATATACAGTCTGGTAAGATGCACATCTGTGTGCCTCACAGTGGAGTCTGCTATGACTAATATGTTTGATTTATACTGGTGCCTTAGTGGCTGTGGGACACAGGTGTGTGGCTATACATGGTATGTGGTGTCCAGGTCTGTGGATTTCGGATGTGTTTTTGCCTCGGAGGTCTCCTTTGTTTGGGGATGTTTATGTTGAGGACCTCTGCATATGGAAGTGTATGTTGTGTAGGTGTGGGTGGTATGTGAGGTGTACTGATTGTGTTTACAGCCTTTTTGGTGCCAGATATGCAGGCTTGAGAGGGAGCGAGCATGGACTGTAGGTCCTTAATGTCATTGCATCTCTCACAAATTGTGTTCCTTGGTGGTGTTTGTAGATGGTTGCCTGTGTACAGAGGCAGTTGCTACACTGTGTCAGGATGCCTATATAAACCAGACTGACAGGGGAAACTGTAGGATATTGTCTAGCCATATTTGTCAGAATATGAGGGAGTAAGATCAGGGAGACCAAAGGAGTGGCCCTACAGCCTAGGCACTTAAAAGAAATGTAGGAGGCTTACACTACCACATACAATGTAGACAAGCTATATACAAGCAGTAATAGGAGCAAAATAAAAGATGCAGTTGAACACCTTACAGAACATGCAACAAGTAGCAGGAAACAGCAGAATGAGGAGGGAAATGCATGATATATTGCCACTATGTTGCTGATAGCCACATACATGATGTGGTGAGAGATGGAGTATGATGTGTGAGTTGGAGAAGGATAGTGCTTGCAAATGTGGATCTGCAGGATCTGTACATAACGGAGGGCAATGTATGTGGTCCTGTGATGTGTTCCCCTCTTCTTGTCTTTCAGGAGTGATGTACAGACAGAGGAACCCACCTGTTTCTGCAGCCGAGAATGAAGTCATAGTTGACGGCCTCAGACTGCATCATGCCATCCTGTTGTTGAGAATTTGTCATATGAGGGAACAAGGCTCTGCACTGTGGGCATACCTTGTTGCATTAGAAAATCATGTTGGGATACAGGACAGAAGCTATGAACAGGTCTGACACTGGGCCACTGATATGATAAATGCTGCATGGCAAGGGGCTGCAGCTGTGGCCAAGGACCGTGCTGGCACTGGTGGCGGGCCTGCAACACAACAACCACTCTCGGCCACAGAGGAGTTCCTTGCAAATCTGGATTCAGCCACCCGCTCACAAGCATCCATCACCCTATCCATCGTGGAGGTGGGTGGCACAGCTACCACAGCAGAGGAGTATCCAGGTAAGCCTCCTGTGGTCATCACTTTAATACTGTAGCAGCCATAGTGGTGGCCTCTGCAAACCTGTACATGGATGTCAGGTCACTCTGCATTTGGGGAGGTTTTGTAACGCACATGTGTGCACACATACTCAGAATGTCAGCAATGTGGGCAGTATCACAGTTTGTACTGTACATGTTGATATACACACATATTATCCTGTAGCAGTGCCACATTTGTGTTTGCTGACAATACCAATTCCACAGGTACATCTGGTGTGGCCAGAGTCCAACATCCTGTAGCCGGCGAGTGTGAAACTGTTTTGTTATTCCTCATCTATACCACAGGAATGTTAAGGGCTGTCAGTTTGCCGTGGACACAACTTGTGGAGGGAGTTCACCGCAGTGCATTGCATTGAATTGGTAATCACAGTAGCATATTTGGAGGAGCTATAATATATTGTTGTGAATGTATATGCAGTCTACTATATAGGGGGCAATAGTATGGCGGAGATGGGTGCACTGTTTTTTAGGTGAAGGTCCATCACATACACTAACATGTCACTTACATCACAGATATATAGTACTGGCAACAATAACCAGATGTAGCTGCACTGCATGTTGTTAAGGGCCTGTCTTGTCTGTGTCTGTTGTGGTCTGCTTGTGTGTTGTGTATGGGATCAGTAATAAGGTTTGATATGTATAATGCGGTTGTGGTACCTCACCTGTGTGTGTGTGGGGGGGTCAGCAGACATGCAGACATAATAGTGCATGTATTAAAGTAGTCATGTTCATAGGTTCATAGGTTAGTACTAAGCTAACTGCCCTTGCGAGCCATTTTAAGCCTAGCCAATTATCCATTGCAAGACTCAAACCCGGCACCTTGTATTTGTAAGGCAAACACCTTAACCATTAGGCCACCCTCCCAACTATATATATATGTTGTCTTCCTCCTCACAGGTGACTGTGGAGGGTGGAGTGTGTCCCCCCTCACAACCTGATGTTAGTGTTTCATCAGACACTGATGACCATGGTGGCCATAGTGAGACACAGGTGGAGTTGTTGGTGTCTGAATCTGTCCCATAGGTTGACATCCCACTTCCTCCCCCAATGTCCCCGTACACAGTCAGTATGCCCACACATACCCAGTCTCCTGTGGCCACATATATTGGACAGTCAGAGGGTGGTGGCATCAAACAGGAGAGTGTGGCAACTATGGCATCTGTGACTGTGGACACTAGCCATAGCCAGACAGCTGGCGAGGTCCCACACAGGCAGGTTGACAAGGGTGCTTGAAGGAGGACTGCTGCCCATCCACCACCTGTCACAGGTGTCACATCACAAGTCACTCAACACATGTTTCAGTCCGTCATGGAGGCACAGGTACCTTCTGAATGCAACACTAGATGGATGCTCAGGATCATGGATGCATCACTGTCTGGCATCCATAACTCCATCCACAACATTGGTGATGCCATGCATCATTTTGCTGATGTAGTAGACAGACGGTGGGGTAAGACATTGTTAGTCCATAACCATGCATTGTCTGTGCTGGAGAATGTGGTGGGAGTAGGGTGTTGGACATATGGACATAGGTCAGCACCACCATCAGCTGAGAGTCCATGTGGCCATGCACAGTCATGCTCTCATAGTGGCAGTACCACCAGCACTACAGAAGGGAGGTTGTTATCCACACCATGACATGGTAGGCCATGGGCACGTGGTCCTTGGTGGTCCTGTGAAGGAGACTGATGCAGCAGATACCAGTCACTGTCAGCAAGTAAAACTGCATCTAACCCTGGGCATGGTGATGGCAGTGCCACTCCTGGTAGACCCAGTTCCTGTGTTCATGGCTGGAAGCAGGAAACTGTTCATTCTGCCATGTAAGGTACACAGCTGTCCAACAGCTGTCCAACAGCTCCAGAACCCACACTCACTGACAGAACCCACACTGTAAAAGTTGCAGACTTCAAATCTGACTTCAAACTAGTGACAAGTGGAGTACAACAACATTCAGTTCTGGGACCTCTCCTGTTTGGTATCTACTTCTCTGAAGTACAGGCTAACACAGAAGGCCTTTGACTATTAAAGTTTGCAGATGACTGCATACTAGGAGGAATAGTCGAGTCCTCAAATGATGTGGACATCCTACAGAAGGGCTGCACTGAGACAGATGCCTGGTGTCAGAGCCATGGTCTCAAGCTCAATGCCAAAAAGTGCATTGTCAACCCCTTTGGTAAAAACTCTGTACCCATGAACTACCACATAGGTGGCAATCTACTTAATGCCGAATGTGTGGTAAGAGACCTTGGGACCCAGGTGGACAGTAGTCTCTCCTTTGATAATCACATCACCACAGTAGTCAGGAAATCCTTCTATGTGGCACACGTCATCACAAAAGGGTTCTCATCCAGGAAAAAAGGGGTCATTGTTCCCCTCTACTCGACAATCATTAGAACCATTATAGAGTACAACGCTCCTTTTAGAATGTACCTTGCAAGATATCTGCAGCAGCTGGAAAGGCCACAGAAGCAGCTCACAAAGAGGATTACCTCACAAAGAGGAGAACTTCTCTAAAGCAAACTTCACACTACTCAAGACTGGTGTGGTATCCTTCAAGGCCCCCGAGCCAGTGGAAACTACAACCCAAGCTGCGGAAGCCCTTACAAATGCCTTCTACGAACACCTCCAGGACTGCATGGATCAGGCAATCCCTAATAAAACCAAGACTCTTTCCACCAAGGGCAAGCGTCCAGTCTGGTGGACCCCAGCCATAAACAAACTTTATAATAAGAGGAGAAAGCTGTTGCATGATAGAGGAGCAAAATCCATAAAAGAGAAGACACCTTTGATCATTATTAGTAAAAAAATACGAGCACTCATAAAATCATCCAAGGCCAACTTTGAGAGAAAAATTGTCATAGATTCAAAAGACAATCATAAGGCCTTCTTCAGCTATGTTAGAAACCTGGGTGGAAACTCCCAGATATGCTCAGAATTAGTCCAAAATGATACAAAAATCACTGAACCCACAGACATTGCCAACATACTGGCAGACAGGTTCAGTGCAAACTTCACCCCCCTCTCCTCCCCAAAAGGAGAGATAGCTATCCCAGCGGAGTGCAGCCTCCCAGACATCTCCAATGGGCAGGTGAAAGCTGCTCTCTCTAAAGCTAAAAACACAGCATCAATGGGACCGGATGGTGTCCCCGGCTGTGTGCTACACGAACTCAATGAGGAACTAAACCCGCACATAAGGCAGCTGTTTAATCTTAGCCTTACCACAGGATACATGCCCAAGGAGTGGCGTACAGCAACTGTGGTCCCACTCCACAAAGGCGGTGCCTCTACAGACCCTGGTAATTACCGCCCCATAAGCTTAACAAGCCTGGTCTGCAAAGCTATGGAGAGGATCATAATGGAACTCATAAACAAAGACATAGGGGACTTGCAGACATTGGACCCGACCCAGTTTGGCTTTGTCAAGGGCAGATCATGCCTTTTGAACTTGGTTGACTTCTTCGAAACAGTCACCAAGGCCATTGATGAGGGAAAGGCAGTCCATACAGCCTACCTTGACCTTGCAAAGCTTTCGACACAATACCCCACTCGGGTATTATAGAGAAACTTACCAGCTTAAATGTAAACCCATATGTCACAAGATGGGTTGTAAACTAACTAAAGGACAGAACCCACAAGGTTAGAGTAGCTGGCGCCACGTCAGACTCCAAGCCGGTCACAAGTGGTGTCCCACAGGGCTCAGTCCTTGGCCCCCTGTTGTTCGGCATCTACTTCTCAGAAGTACAGGCTAACACAGGAGGACTATGGCTGACAAAGTTTGCAGATGACTGCAAACTGGGAGCCATAGTGGAAAGTACATCGGACACAGATATCCTTCAGAGGGGTCTCACGGAAACTGATAGCTGGTGCCAGAGCCATGGCCTGAAGTTAAATGCCAAAAAATGTATAGTCATACCCTTCAGGAAAAACAAGGTAACCCCAAGCTACCATATAGGTGGCAATCCACTAAGCACAGAAGAGGTTATCAGGGACCTGGGGACCCAGGTTGACAGTGGCCTTTCTTTTGACACTCACATTGCTAAAGTGGTTAGAAAAACCTTCTACATTGCCCACCTGATCATGAAGAGATTCACATCCAGATCAAGTGAGGTCATTGTTCCCCTGTACTCTTCACTTATCAGACCAATGATCGAGTACAATGCCCCATTAGGGATGTATCTCACCCGACACCTGCAGCAATTGGAGAGACCCCAAAAGTTCCTCACCAAAAGGATAAAGGGACTCCAAAATCTGTCATATGCTGCCAGACTGAAGAAACTCCAGCTCTATTCAGTCGCATACCATCTGCTCAGAGGTGACCTGTGCCTGACATACAAGGCCATGTCCAACCCGGAATTAATGGACATGCTCCACCTCAAAAAATCCAAATCTACCAGCTCCACTAGAGCAAGTGACTTAAACCTTAGCACGGATATAAATAGGACATGCTGGAGGGATAGATTTGTCACCCAGAGACTCCCTATGTTGTGGAATAAAATCCCGGTCCATGTGAGGCAGAGCACCTCGCTGGCTTTGTTCAAGAGAAATCTTGACCGGTGGATGGGAGATCGTAGGTTTACCCCGGGAATCATCTCTGTGTCACTGCTGGACAGAGGCACAACAAACTAATGGGCACAGTATTTTTTAACATAAGGGGTGGCGTAAGCCACAAAAACTCTGGGCTAGGCTTATAAATGTCTTAGGGCAGATAGCCTAGTATAAACCTATGAACCTATGAACCTACTACTGGCCTCAAACAGATGCCCTACACTGACCGCCTCAAAAAACTCCAGCTATACTCCATAACATATCACCTACTCCGAGGTGATCTCTGCCTAACATATAAAGCTATGTCAAACCCAGAGCTGTTGGACATGCTACACCTAAAGAAATCCCAATCCCTCTGAGTTACACACTCTAGGGACCTAAACCTTGTCACCACAATAAACAGGACATGCTGGAGGGATAGATTCCTGTCCCAGATACTTTCCATACTCTGGAACAAGCTACCCATCTATGTCAAGCAAAGTTGCTCAGTAGTACTCTTCAAGAAAAATCTTGATGAGTGGATGGGAAATAGGAAATACACCCCGGGGATCACTTCTGTGGCTCTGCTTGACAGGGGCACAGGAAAATAACTGTCTTGGGTGGCGTAAGCCAGGGAACCTTGTTGGCTAGGTTTACTTAGGCCCTTGGGCCAATAGCCTAGTAACTACCTATGAACCTATGAACATACTCTCGTGTAGGGCTAGCACCTGGCTTGACTGTGTACGCACACACACTCATACATTACTGTCACATGCATGTCACCAACAGACACACACAGCTCCTCTCCATGACCCAGATGACCAGCAACCCTCCAGACATACACACACACACACACACACACACACACACACACACACACACACACACACACACACACACACACACAAAATGTCAACTGTGTGGCACAGCCTAGGCCTTTGGCAATCCCACAACAAACCCTGTGCATGTGATGATACCTGTGCCACATCCCTGTCATCCATACCATCAATGCAGGGACATGCAAATATTTGTCTGATGCACAGGATGACTATAGTACATTTAATGACAGTTTGTATTGCAGTACTGTTATGCCCTGTAAGGTGCTGTCTGCTGGCATGTGTCATGAGTACACATCAAAGTGTATGTACCTTTGTTCCACGATGCTGCATTTCCGGTAGTATTGCTGACTGACTGTTGTCTCCCACACCTTTTTCAGTTTCTGTTCCAGGAGTCTGTGTGTGTACACCATGGAGAGCTGGTGGTAATGCAGAAATGTGACTTTGCCAAAGTATGGCTGTATACGTGCATAGTTACCTAGGTGTGTATGTGTAGAACAGTGTGTCAGGGACAATGGGGGCAGACAGCGTAATGTTGCATGCATACCTCATGACACAGGATGCTACTCTTGATACATGTCACTTGTGAGTTCAGTAGGATCATAGGTTCATAGGATAATAATAGGTTACTAGAGTAATGGCCCCAGGGCACTTACAAAGCTAGCCATTATTTTATCCCCAAAAAGAAACATCAGTCAGCACCTGTTGCCCCTGTCAACAAGGGACACACGTGGGACCCCTGGGACAGAATTTTGTTTTCCCATCCACTCATCATGGTTGCGCTTGAAGAGGGTCAGTGTGGTACTTTGTTTGACGTGTATGGAAAGTGTATTCCTGAAACAGGGAAGCCTCTAGGAGACAAACCTGTCTCACCAGCAGGTTGTGTTGAAGTTGCATATCAGATTAAGGCCTGTCATGCAGGTAATGCGTGAGGAGTCAGACTTATGGATATGGAGCAGCTGTAGTAGGGCAGATTCCATCATTGCCTTATAGGCATGACACAGCCCACCTCTAAGCAACTTGTCTGATACCAAGTGGAGCAATAGTGATTTGAGTCTGTCTGCATGGGACAGGTGTTGGAGGCCACATATTATCTTTGTGAGGTATTTCCATGGCCTTTTCAGTTGGTACAGATATCTGGATAGGTACATACCAAATGGGGCGTTGTAGTAAAATATTGGTGTAGAGAGAGAGGAGTACAGAGAGGTACTGATCACCTTTTTTCTGGATGCAACTCCTTTTCCTATGAGATGAACTACATACAAGATTTTTCTGACCACTGCCGCTACATGATGGTTGAATGCGAAATTGTTATCAACCTGAGTACCCAGATGTTTCAACACAGGTTGTTTTTTTTAGGGGGTTGCCATTGATGTGGTAAACAGTGTGATCATGTCTTTGCCGACTGGTATGATGATACAGTTTTTTGTGTTTAGCTTGAGTCCAGGACCTTGGCATCAGTCCATAGTTGATGTAAGACCCTTTTGCAGTATGTTAACAACATTTGAGGAGTCAATGACAGACAACACCCAACTTATAGTCATCCGCACACTTGGTCAGTACCTACAAATGTAGGTTGTGGCAGTTAGCATTCATGCCTAGATACATGTGGGTTATTTATAGGCAGCAGCTACTCACAGGGCCTCAAAATGTATACATATTGCACACACATAGGCAAGACAGACTATAGTTGCCACCTTATCATATCCCCAATGTGGGACACTTTTTGTAGTAATGTGAAAGCTGGCAGGACAAACCATACCCACAGTGAGTGCAACAGACAGAAACTCACTTTGTTTTTAAATATAACAGCTTATTTTTGTAGCATTTGCATATAGTATGCTATTTCTCATATCATTTAAGTGTTTGTGATGAAAAATGACTGTTTTATGCAATTATTACAATAATTTAGGAAATGTTTGTTGTCCTGCATTCTTTGGGCATTTGTATTGTTTTAGTTATTTTCGCAGGACATATCAGGCCAAATATGGACTGCAACTTGTACAATGAGACAGATGGTAACACTAACACATTCACACTGCTGCAAGGAGATATATGTACACACATTCACACAAACTGACCTTGCCTGGAGTAGAACCCCTACCTGCCTAGTCATACATACGTAGAGTTGTTGGTTTTGAGAGTAGAACACCTACCTATCTACTTGTATACAGTATAGTATTATGTACTTATCGCTTGTGCTATGGAGTTAATGTGTTTGGAGAGTGTCTAACTGTGCATCTAAGGTAGATGTCATCAGTAGGCCCTGAAAAGGTTGCCAAAAGGGGATTTATAGGCCCTTAAAATTGTATAACCATCACACACACACACACACACACACACACACACACACACACACACACACACACACACATACACACACACACACACACACACACACACACACACACACACACACACACACACACACACACACACACACACACACACACACACATACACAAACACACACACAGTTGCCAGTTTAGAAAGTAGAACCCCTACCTATCTAATTATATACGCTATAGTACTATGTACTTATTGCATGCGCCACTGAGCTATTGTGTCTGAAGTATGTCTCACTATGCTTCTAAGGTTGATGACATCAGCAGGCCCTGTAAAGTATGCCGCTGTAGGGGTTAACAGGTAGGCACATACCTTAAAATGTACTATTATTGCATACACATAGGCAAGACAGACACACTGCTGCAAGGGGATATACTTACATACACAGAGCTGCTGTTGGTGGGATTAGAACCCCTCCCTATCTAATGATTATATGTGTTTGGAGAGTGTCTCAATGTGGTTCTAAGGTGGACGACATCAGCAGGCCTTGTAAAGTAAGCTAATATGGGGGTTAAGAGGTAGGCATGGGCCTTAAAATGTATTACCACTGTACACACATAGACAAGACAAACACACTGCTGCAAGGGGATATAATTATGCACGCACACACTCACAGAGTAGCCATTGTTGGGATTATATCCCCTACCTATCTAGTTGTATAGAGTATAGTGCTACATATATATTGCATGCACCACAGAGCTTATGTGTTTGGAGAGTGTCTGCCACTGCTGTTGGGTTGGATGACATCAGCAGCTGTTGACAGGGCAGCCACTGTTGTGGAGGACACTAGTCACAGGGCCATACAATGATTGACCATTGTACAGACATTGGCCTGTTGGGTATGTGTATGCTACTGTATGTAGAATATCTAGGCACACCCACACACAATGTAGCTGATGTGAGATTAGAACCCCTACCTACCTCATAACAGACACTATAGTGTACCATACTAGTTGCACATGCCACTGGTAACAATTGGTGTGCAGCTGCAGCACTACATCACTCTATACCTTTCTGTGCATATCCCCGTCTCTCTACATATAATACACACACATATATATATGTGTATATATATATATATATATATATATATATATATATATATATATATATATATATATATATATATATATATATATATTACCTACATATATGTATGTATATAACACTGTATAGATACATATATATCTTATATGTGCCACATACTGATAGGTAAGGGTAATCCTTTCTGATGGGGATAGGGAGAGACAGCTAGGTATACATAGCTGTTTGTATGCACATAGATATACTGACATCTCAGTTCTATAGGCAGAGGAGGCTTCAGACATGGTCTGGAATTAGCTTAGTATAGGATCATGTCCAGTGTGGCCATCAGTACTTACAAAGGGACTCCAGTCCAGACTTACCTGTACTCCAGTCTGGGATTTTGTGTGCTACAGTCAATTGGCTGTTGCACCTGATTACACAGTCCAGCACCTCCCTGACATAATGCCCAAGTGATTCCCCCGTTGTGTTTTGGCCATAATATCTGACCCATACCTTGGGTGTGTACAGACTGTATTAGACTAAACAGGGTTTTTCATCATATGTCTGGTATGTTTTACATAGCAATGTGATTTCCTGGCACATCAGTGGCAGCTCATTATAGATTGACATGAGGAAATGTTGACAGACATTTGAGTTACTGACTCCATACACAGCAGGGAACCCATGCTCCTGCATGACATGTTCTACTCCGCACTTTCTACATTTGTCTGGACAGTAGTTCATTCTTCTCTTTATATGTGGCCCTTTTTCCTGCTCCTGTTCCTGGCTTTGTCCACAGTTGGAGCTCTATGTAGTTGTAGGTATCCTGTGACTAGGGTACAAGTTCTAACACCACACACAGGGTTAGAGGCTTCACGCCTCTGACTGTAGCTGTTTTGCAGGATGTCCAGCATTGCACCCCATATCTTTGCTGTGGTCCACAGACATTTTGTGTTTAATGGTATTATAATGCTACATGATGCCTAAACCTCTTAATGTCTTAGAGCAAGACATCTGGACAAAGCCATATATAAAAGTGAGACACAGGCCCAAAATAAGGGACATTTTTTTAATACTGCTCTAACAAACTTAGACAGTTGGTAAAATAACAGGTTTGGTATTAGCATGAGTTTTCTGAAGGGTATGGAGTCTGCATCTCAAATGTCTCTCATTATTTTCTAACATTCAATAAAGCCTACATGGAAAATCACTCCAAGTAGGCTTTATTGAGTTCCCCCCTATATTTTTAAAAAATTGGATATGAATGGTGGGATTTTGCTGTGGTTATATTATATGAGTTTTTTTAAGGTTATTTTGTCTGTTTTTACCTGTTATAGTTTATATTCACTTAGATACCTATTATTATTCATTCATTATTTACTATTCAGTTTTAAGCATCATCACTGTTATTCTGTTTTGCATTTTATTTTACCTTATTTTAGTGCTTGTTTCTAAGAGGAGTAAGGCGAGTAATAGTTTTGGGACTTCTGTTAAGCTAATTGAAATCATGTGAGGTGAATTATTTGATATAAAGGAGGTGCCTGTACTTAGTTTCTAATTGTTCTGAGGAAGTCCTGTTGCTGTTTGGGATGAAAATACAAATTAATTTTTTTTTGCTCCTTATATTTTCCTTTAAGCATATTGTATTGAATGGCCTCTTCCAAATCTTATAACAACCACCTTATGCTTTTTCTCGTTACCACCTTATTTAAATGAACTATTATGCTACTTTTTCTGATTCATTGACTCAATTCTTCAAGGTTTTGCTTCTTAGTTCCATCTTGATTAGATATACTATGTACACATATTTTTTATATACTCAGCATATTTGATATACCATATTTCATGTAGCAAGGTTAAGATATTTAGTTATATTGTAAAAAAAGGATTTATTCCAATAAAGAATTCTTCAGTATTTTCCTTTGCATTAAAAATAAATAAAAATAAAAAATGGAAGAAAAATGCCATTTATTTACCTTTGGAGTCATTTTAACTGGAAAGGGCCTTTTTTAATTTCAAGGTTTTCTTTATTTTCTTTTGCAATGGTATCCATAATCAGAGTCTGTGCTTCAGATTTACCGTTATTTTTTCTGCCACTCATCCATTTACCTGTTCACTGGATTGTAACTGAGTTAAATACTGACTCCCCAAATGTTTTTACTAGTTTAATATTATTTACTGAAGGCCTTACTACAGTTGATAAAATATAACATCTAATTGTAGAATATTATCTGTTTCATTTGATACCATCTCCATGAAAGTTAAATTATCATGCTTGTTGAAACTCCTTCTTTTTGGACCATCCCCAGAAGATGAGTGGTCCCTTTTTATGCAGCAAGACTGTAACACTTCTCACGGACTTATTTCTGTAAATAGGACATGGATTTTTTAAACTAAAGTCAGAGCTCCTTCCCCCTGCACTACAGAATAAGCTTAAGACAATGATCAAAACTCTTATTTTATTTTCATGATGAAAACCAAATATGTGGCTCACCAAAACAAGTCAGTGATGTCATTGTTATCAGATTTTCCATAACCTTGTTAACTGAGTAAATAAACTGATTTAATATCTGTCCTTTTTGGATTCATGTGGGAGTATCCCATGAGTTAAACATCTACAGATGTCATAGTAGAGGTGCTAATTATTCCATTACTATTTCAATTGCAAATTTGATGTATCATCTGATTCTGAAATTTTATTTGCATCTACCCCATTCTAGATTTTTAAAATACCATTAATTTCAAATGGTGCCATTCTTGATTTTCTTCTGTAGTGTCAGGTGAAAACAACATTGCACAGTCTCCTTAACATCCTTTAAAGAAGCCATTATTCTTATTTTTGTACTTTTCACAAACTTCACCATCTACTTTGGTATTTATTTTCTTAACTTTTAGAATATTCCTGAATTAAGTTTTTCTGTTATCCTTAATATTTATTGTAACATGCACCTCTTTTCCTTCCAATCTTATTTTACCTTTCATTTAGTATTTGATTACAGTCATCGTTCGATTTTTACTTGGTTATTCATTCACTTGCTTTTATAGTCTGATATCATGTTAATTAATGCATTTATAGTTTTGTCAATACTATTTTTTTCTTTGTGTCTGTTTGAATGTTGTTCTTCTTAACCCATTCTCCTTTCATTGTTTGTAGTTTTAGAAGTATGAGTTTATATGCCTCATTTAATCCTAGACGTTTTCATGCCACTTTCCCATTTTCCACTGCAATCTTCATCTTTAATATCTTGGCAATATGTGGCTGAGCAGTCATCTTTGAGAACCACTTTGTTCTTATTACTGAGCATATTACCATTTCTAAGGTGTCATAAAACTGAAACAGATTATGTGGTCCCAAAGTTAATGGCAGACTAAAAATTCATATTTCCAAAGAGACTCTTGTATATCACTGCTGAATCCTCTCTGGCAGGCCTTCTAATAGTCTGCGCTGAGCTACCATCCTTTATTAAATAGTCAAGAGTATCACTGACTTAGTAATATCATAATTTTTCCCTGATTTCCAATCGGCTGTAAGGTAAATTGATACCTCCTACTATGATCACATTCTGAAGAAAATTCTTCCAACATCAGCTGCCCTAATAATCATCAAAGGAAATGTGGATGGGTTCTAACTTCATGACTGTATTTGCGCAGTGCTGCTTTTCCTCTACTTTCCCTGAAATTTTGCCTTTTATGTATGACGAATGGCATCACTGTGCATACAAAATCATTTGTTTGCTGTTTCCTCATTGTTTTGCAACTCAGATATTACCATATTCAATCAAGAGGGCTGGTGGGGCTAAGGATTCATCAAAGGGGTGGTGTCCCCTACAAAATCACGGTTTTCAACCAATGTGGATTGTATTAGAGAAAGTGAGGGCTGAGGCACTGCTTCTCAACTGATCATGTTTAGCATGATCATATGGGGATGCTGCAAGATCTGGTAAAATGTATCATTATCTGTATTAGGGGGAATAGATAAAATGCCATTACAGTGAATTCTTATTTTTCTTTTTTTTAGTGCAGAGTTAGAAATATAATTACCAAACCATGATGAAACAACTAGTAACACCAAACTACTAAACCATCAAAAGAATACCATGAGTCTTTTATTAGACAAATTTAATAAAACTCGCTCTCTCTTAGAAATAAAATTAGATTGTGATTAAATGTTATATTAATTACTGAATTTCCACCCTTCTTGAACATAATTACATCCAATCTTCTTGTAATCGCCTCCCTATGCAATTTAATACTAGTATAGCATCAATTTTATAATCCATAACTCCCTCTTTTAACCATAACTCTTTTATGATAGATATCTAGGACTTCTTGTGTGCAATTATATACTAACATTCTTATATTTTGGTATGATTCATTGACTTAGAATTCACAGCTCCAGGCCATGGTAATGATCTAAAATGAAGTACATGGTTTTAATAAGTACGTCAGATTACTTTTGTTTTCTTTTCTATTCATGGTTGAACAGACTATACTACGTATTTATTTATTTACTCGTTTTTTTATCCCTTGCTTTATTTTTTCTAGAAGCAATTTTTCCTGCTTTGTACTACATGTTTTTTGTTTATTTCTCACCTTTATTCCCACTATTACTACCACTACCAACACCATATTGTTCATACTCCTATCACCTAGTCTTTGGGTACATTATTCTGAGATTCTTCTGTTAAAAAGATCCTTTCATCTAGAACTTTTATATAAGTGCAATTTCATAATTGCTCTTACTGGTATGTTGTACATTTCCTTTATCTAACAAAGTAAACCTGTGATGTAAATTACATTTTAGGTATGTATTTGTACTATAGAGACGTGCTACTATAGCCCTTTCTAATTAGTTTAATCTTCCATACTAAAGCAGTTCTGTTCTCGGCAGTAATGATTTTTCATGTACTTACATTGTTGGAAACAGACTGTCAGGGACTGTTTAAATGAGCCTATTGTTATGCTTATGCTAATGCAGATGGTACTAAATCTGAGTGTCAGTATGGCACAGAGATTGCTGAACCACTGTGACACTTACAACTTTTAGATGAATTTCATTGCAGACAATGTATAAATCTAAGAATTTTAGGTGCAATGTTCACAGCTGTACCACAATTCTGCCTAAACTGATTGGTCATTAATCCACTAAAAAAGATTCATGTAGATTTCATATACTATACGTATATGAATGCCTCATGAATTTAAAAGTCATTAGTGTGAAACTAACAATTGTCCTATTATGCTGTACAAAATGATAGATTAACAGCTTATTAGGAAAAGTCTGAATACACAATAGTAATTTGTGTTATGTAAACAGTGTATAAGTCTGAAAAGTTTCCATGCATGTGATCAGTGACAAGTTGATTGGGTCTTAACTGTCAAAACACAGCTGTTTGAATAAGGCCACTCTCTCAATTGTTTACGGGGGAACAACCACAGATATATATATATATATATATATATTTATATATGGGTCTACCTGAAAACACCGAACGCTGACAATGCCAACATCGAGATAACCGACACCGGAAGATCGACAATGGAGATGACTGACGATTGAAAATCCCGACGCTGAGAACACCGACATGTTAAGGTAAGTGTGTGATAGTGACAGACGTTAGGGTCAGGGTGCAGGTAAGGTAAGTGTGCGATAGTGACAGACTTTAGGGTTAGGGGCAGGTTAAGAGAGTTAGGGTTAGGGTGCAGGTTAGGTGAGTGTGCAATAGTGACGGACCTTAGGGTTAGGGTTTGGGTTAAGGTTAGTGCATAGATAGTTGTGTATGTAAGGTTTAGTGTAGGTTTGTAAGGTTTTTGGTGTGCTTGTGTTGTGTGTGTGTTTTTTGGAAAAGGTATTTGTTTTGTATTGTTGATTGTCAGGATTGTGGTTTGTCGGGCATGTGAAGTTTCGTGTTTTTGAACTTTCGGTTTTGTGGTGTCGGTTATCTCGTTGTCGGTGTTTTTGCGTGTCAGTATTTTCAGGTAGACCCATATATATATATATATATATATATATATATATATATATATATATATATATATATATATATATATATATGGGTGCAGACTGACATTTATTTTGATGTGTGCAATTGGGTTGTAAAGGAAATGTATTCTTCATTAGTCATGATCCACGAATGTTAAAAATGATCATGGATACGTTGTTCAAGGGGGAAATGCACCTTACTTTAGCAGAACTAACCACTGCATCTTTATAACTACCAACACTTCTTAATTAACTAGTTGTAAAAAGGAATATGTATTGTACGTCCTGCATGAAAGATGCTGTAAAGTTCAGTTGTTGTGCTTTGGCAATGACTGCTACTTCACGGAATTGCAAACAGATGGGTTAGTAACTAGTAGGTAGAAGGTCTATGCTTCAGTTGTTAACTCTTGTGAATGAATTGTGTTCTTCTGACAATCCCTACTGCAACACTAATTGCTGCCTCAACATCACTCTGAGTTACACTTAAATGTAAAATAATCGATTACTATCCTGTAGGATAGGGCATAGGTATACTTCATTTACCTGTGCTTCTGCAAACACTGTAAAATTACATAACATTACATCTGTCTGTTTGTAGAAGGCTGCAGTAATTGTAACACTCTACCTCTTATCCATTCTTACTTTCCCCATCAACCTTTTTGATTCCCTGTCTGTCACCTATTCTGACAGTCAGTTCCTTGGGTCCATGGTTCACTCTGTGAAGAAGTACTTTTGCAAATAAGAAAGTAATTAATACCTGCAATCTGCTGCCTGTTTTTCCTCTCTACTCTTTGTCCTTCCTGTTCAGGATCATCATGTCTTTTTGACTGACCCTGTAATCCAGTGTTTTATCTCCTGATTTCTTCTGTCCTTAAAGAGAAAAACTTTTAACTACTCAGATTGTTGGTCATAGTGCTACACTTTCATCGCATTTTTTTTCTGCAGTATTTTCTATGGAATCCTTCTGGCAGTCTGATGTATCTTATCTTGTATGGCCTCTGAAGCTGAATAAACACTCCCTTATGGTTTTAAAGGGCCATGAAGAGTAAAAGAATTACCTGTTTGCTTTTGGAGACTACATCATCTTCCACAAGGAAGTACCTTAGCATTCTGTTTGTTGCCATTTCACTTTGCTCCTTTGTGATTCTTTTCCTTCTCTATTGCTATCAATTCTGCTCCTGAAGCTGATGCTTCTCACAGAGGTTGCTGTTGCCTGAGTGCATCATTTGCATCTATTTAAACTCTCTCCAGATCCTTTACTGTCCTACATGGCTGAACCTTTGTATCATCGGTGAAGAGGTTGCTCCGGTTCACTTTTCCTCAGATATGTCTGGAGCATGCTGAGGAGCACAAGTCCTAGGGTCTATATTAGCACATCAAAGTTTCACAACTTCGAATGTTCTAATATCGACCCCTATTCAGCAAATACTGAAAACATCGAACATGCAGAACAGCGATTTTTTTCCTAGGGAAAAAATTTGCTGTTCTGAAACACATACACACAACACAAGCACACCAAACAAACAGCAATCCACACACATACACCTAAAATCTTACATCTGACCCTACACTAAACTGTACATACACCACTATCTGTCCACTTACCTTAACCCAAACCCTAACCCTAAGGTCCATCACTATCGCACACTCACCCGCGCCCTAACCCCAACTCACCTACCCCACCCTAACCCTTACGTCCACACAATCGCACACTTACCTGACCCGCACCCTAACCCACCTAACCCATGCCCAATCGCACACTTACCTGAACCCGACCAGTAACTTTCCATCACAGTGCTGAAAATAGCTAAGCGACAGAAATGGACAACCAAATTCTTTCCCTAGGAAAAAATTTGGTTTTCTGTAGCTTCGCTATTTTCAGCGTTCACTGAATAGGGGTCGATATTAGAACATTCAAAGTTCTGAACCTTCGATTTTCTAATATAGACAACAAGCACCAAGTCCTAGTACAGAACCTGAAGTACCTTACTAACCAGATTTCTAACCACTGGATTTTTCTATTCCACTTCAGCACTCTGCATCTTATTATTCAGCCATGTGGTTCTGCCCTTGACAGCTCCAGTTTTCCTATCAACATTCTGTGTGAAAGTGAGTCAGAGGTCTTCCTATATACCAAGTGTTGGAAGTGCCATCATCAAGACCAACTCAAAGTGACCTTATGCATAGTTATCCTAACCATCCACAGAGGTTCATGGCAGAGATATAGGAATAGATTACCAGGTCTGTCATGAGCAAACTCTCACCAATAATTCCAGTTTGTTTTCTAACGCAGTTCCTTCTTATCAGGGTTCACCAAAATTCTCAATTCTGGTCTTCAAAATCCCACTCTGTGAATGGCATAAAATCTTCAGCACTGTGGGCTTCCAGCCTCATTTAACAGCCTTTAAGGGGTAATTCACATTAGACTATGCAATGCAGGTTTTACTGTTATGTCTGTACATACCAGTGCCAAGTTTTTACCATAAATTACATTGTACAGTTTGCATTTCTACCTGATCAAAATCGTATTTCTGATATATAATTTGATATGACAATTCATTTTATTTATTTGATGTTTTGGTAGTTTAGTTCTGTTATTTTTAGCTGGAATACTTTTATTAGTTAATTTTCAAAATCTGGTTTGGTTTTGTCGGAAAAACAATTTTCTTTTTTTACTTTAATTTTTTCCATGCTATCAAGAATGCATCTCAGTTCTAGGGGATAATTTTGGTGGGTAATGTTGTTTTGGGAAGTTAGGTATATGGATTTTATGCATGCAGTTCTATCACACTGTAAAGAATGAGAAATACGGTCTGGGTTTCAGTTTTGTTTTTTTATTGTATTTAGCATTTTTAAATGAAATGAAGTGGACATTTGGTTTTGGTGGCCTAAGGAGTTGGGTGAATCATTGTCTATTTTTTGAGTAGATGGCATGTAAAGTTACATTTTTTTACATTGCAATGAATAGGAAGTGTGGCCCATGATTTTTTTAAATTTTATTTAGAAGTTTTAAACTAAGGGCAGATCTCTTGCTGGTGTTGGAGACCATAAGTTTTTTCTTTTTGCGTGTACAGTATGTGAAAGTTTACTTTACTTTTTATATAGTAATGCAGATATGGTGAGTTTAGGAGAATGTTATAGCTTTGATGCCACACTGAAATAGTAGCTTAACTATTGATGAGACAGCAGGAGTGCAGACAGTTAGTGATCATGCCGAGCATGCTTCAGGGATGTAAGTAAACAACACATATTTACTCAGTGCATTGGCTCTCATAAGGGACTTCCTTTCTATTTGGGACCACTCTTAGGAAATATGTTACAAATGTAAATGTATATATACAGAGAGAGAGAGATGGAGAAATAGATACAGGCCTGCAAATATAAAGTAAAGGCTAGAGCTGGAGAACTGCAAAAGGGTACAGCTACACAACTATAAATGCATCTAACAGAAGGCAAAATATTCCTTAATACTGAACTGTTAAGAATAATTTATTTCACACATAATTCACCTTTCAAGATGGTTTGCCTATTTTAAAAATTAATAGTGAAGACAAGAAATCTTGTTTGGTTTGTATGCCACTTCTGACAGGTTTCTTTAAGTTAGTTTGACTTTTTACTTGATAAGCAGACTTCAATTTTCTTACTGGATCTTGCAACATAATGTATGTGAAAACAGTTTAACGAAAGGTAAAATACTTAAGCATGCTATAATTTTTCTTTGATTATATTATTTGTATCATATTAAGATAAGTGATGTATGATATGGAAATATGGTTCCTTTATTTTTAGTGAGACTCAGTGGCAAGAATTCAGTGTTACAGGTCTTCTCTTCTGGATCATGGCGAACTGTCTGCTATGAAGACTGGAGTGAAACCTCTGGTCGTGCTGCCTGTAAGCAGCTTGGTTACTCCAGGTATGTTCTGTTTGATAACAGAATGCATTGCATGTCTAATAAAGTGAAAATATTCATAGCTAACAATCTATGCATTACTATCATCTTAGTAGAAATTAATATCTTTATCACCTTCATTCTGTTTTTCAGTCTGAATCAAGAAAATGCCCTAAGCCTTGTATAAGATGAGTGCTTTAACCTTGTTTGACAGATAGTCTGCACACTGAGGCTAGATTATGGGACATGCATGAACACTGGTTGATGAAAGCCAAAGCTGCTCAGATGCAAAGTATGACATGTTATCATGAAGGGGCAAACGGGAAGCTTAAACTTTTCCTCTGCCCCTGTATGTCAGCCTGTAGTACGAGTACTATAAAAAAAGAGAAACTAATGACAAAATAAGACATTATGGTCTCATTTTTGACCTTTTTCAGAAAGTTAAGATCTGTTCAGAGTTTTCTGTAAAATGTCTTACATTGCATTTAGGCTTACTACTCACACAAGGTAGTAAAGTCTTAAAAGTTAACTGCTGAAAAATTGTTCATTATCATTTAAATGCAGAATAAAATGTCATAGTCTTCTGTCAACTAGCCATATATTAGTTGAAGAGAAGCTATCTTGAATAAATGAATATACCTGATAACAACAGACTGAAGCAATCATATTTTTATCATATATTTTGTGAAATTCAAATATCAAAAGTGCGACAGAACCATAGCTAGGTTCTACATGTGAAAACTCACACTCAAGAGAGATATACAAATATGTACTTAGCAGTCTGCATACATTACCAGGCTTAACAACACAGACATCTGCCTAGACATGCAATTTTGGGTAGGCATCCTTAATTACTTGAAGTATCCCCTAAACCCAGATTAATGCTGATCATTTATCTCCTTCTAATTTACTCACAGTCTTTCAGGGATCTCTGTAATTGTATTGATTATGGCTCTCTTGAGATAGCACCTGAAGTTCTGTGACAGTCTACTGGAATTCACTACTTAGTTGTTTTGCATCACCCATAGTCAAATAACATTTCCCTTGTTGGCAAGCTTCTATCCACATAATATTTGATTATTGGCAATATAAATACAAAAAAACATAATACTGGGAATAGACAAACCAGCAGGTTTTAAGCTGAGTATTCAAAACTACCATAGTAGTTTACTTCGGGTCTGTATTATAACATCAAAGTCTTAAAACTTCGAATGTTATAATATCAAACCCTATGCATTGAACGCTGAAAATAGCGAAGCTGCAGAACATCAAATACTTTCCTAGGGAAAGTATTCGGTGGGCCGTTTCTGCAGCTTCACTATTTCCTCGTCTGTGGAGCGAAGGTTACGGACCGGGTTAAGATAAGTGTGCAAATAGATTGGGTTAAGGTGAGAGTGTGATAGTTAGGGACCTTAGGGTTAGGGAGCGGGTAAGGTGAGTGTGCGGTAGTTACGGACCTTAGGGTTAGGGTTTGGTTAAGGTAAGTGGATAGCTAGTAGTGTATGTATGGTAGTGTATGTATGGTTTAGTGTAGGGTTTTGTGAAGTGTATGTGTGTGGATTATTTATTTTGGTGTGCTTGTCTTGTGTGTATGTTTGTTGGAATAGCAAATTTTTTCCATGGGAAAAAATTTGCTATTCTGAGTATTCAATGTTATAGTCTTTCAATCGAAATGGTTCAATATTATAACATTCGAAGTTTTAAGACTTCGATGTTACAATATAGACCCGTTTACTTCTTATGAAATTTAGTAATTTATACCAAATGGTCTTAAACTGCCCCACATTGTCATAGTATGTGCCTGAAGTCAACCTTATTCAGCCACATTATTCAAATTGTATCTTGTACAATTTTAAACAGCTGCAATACCAAAAGCTGCTAATTTATCTGGAGAATTATTGAAGTTGCAGGGTATAATCATGCAAAAATCTAACAAATGGGATATATTTGTGCAAACTGTGCTAGAGATTATCAAATCACTGATTATGGTTTGATTTTTGGACTTGTTTGATCCAGTAGTTTAGAAACTGCATGAGAAAACTATTGTTTTTTAATTATTTTGTTGCATATGGAATCAGTTCCAACAATAGTTCCTCTATAATATAATTACTGTTTAAAGCTTAAGTTTATTGTAAATATGAAGTAAGCATGAAGTAAGCATCTGTTTATTAAGGTTAACGCTTGGGTTGGTTATAAAAATATAAATTGCCTAGATACTTACAGTTCTTGTACAAACATACTCATATTTTCAGTTTCTGCAGTACCAAATGAATTGCATTCTTTAGCAGCAAACTTCTTAAAAATGAATTGTTTTTACATTGATTTTTACTTTTTTTGAACTCATCTTGCATTAACAGTATCCTTTACAGAGTTGAGTTCTGTGGGAGCTCTAAATATCACACCACCTTAAATAGTTTGAATAGTTTATTTATTTATTTATTTCAGTTTGTTAACTGGGAAAGTCCATTGGGCCAAGGTAGCCCGTTTTCAATGGAGGCCCGAGGAGAAAAGCTCCAGACAGAAAGACAATATACAATATACAATGTATTAGTACAGCATATGAGAACAACAGTTTAACATTCAATATACAGCAAGGCAAGATTTTACATATCTTGAAATATATGAGCTGAGTCTATCACTTATAAGATATTAGTAAAAACAATACATTTTTGTTTATTTAATACACTACATGTATTTAGGCAAATTAATTTTAGAGAGATGAACTGAAGCAGTGGCAGAGATTAGAGTAGAATAGAATAGGGATAGGTATCAGAAATCAGGTAGGATGGGTACAGGAGCACTCCCAAAGGGAGTAGAGGTGAGAGTGGAGTAGGGTTTTAAAGGATGGTGGGTTAGGGGTAGTTCTAATGTAAGGGGGAAGAGAGTTCCATACTCTGGCAAATGATAGTAGAAGTTGCCCTGGTGCGTGTAAAGGCTTGTAAAGTTCTAAGAGGTTCTGATTTGTGCATCTAAGTGTTCTATGTGACTGGTGAAGTTTTAGGGAAGAGGAGAGTGATGGACAGTTAGTAGGTTTGAAAATTAGCTTGTGTGCTGTAGTTAGTTGAATGAAATTTAGGTAGCTTGGGAGTTCCAACCAATTTAGAGCATGTAGGGAGTTGCAATGGTGAGTAGAGGATTTGGATCCTGTGGCAAACTTTGAAATTTTGTTATAACATTAGGAAAGTTTAGATTTTAGGGATAATTGGAGGTTAGAGAGTAGCGGAGCTCCATACAAAAGGGAGGGTAGAAGGTAGGTGGTAGATAGGAGTTGTCTAGAAGACAGAGAAAGGTAGCATCTGTGTTGATAAAGCATACCAAGTTTTTGATGAGTCTTTTTAATACTGGTTTGTAGGTGGATTTCAAATTTTAGCTGGTCATTGATAAGAACGCCTAGAAGTTTTGTATGGGGGAACTATTTCAATAGTTGTTTTGTTTAGGCTAAGTATAGAGAAGGATGCTTTGTCAGCAGCAGTATGTCTAGAAGGGGTAAAGATCATTATTTTAGATTTGGAGGCATTTAGGGCTAGGTGATTGTCAAACATCCAGGACTCAGTGGAGGAGAAGGCTTCTTGCATAAGGTTTATTAGTAAAGGAAGAGTTTTGGCTGAGCAGATGATAGTGGAGTCATCTGCGCATTGCACCAGTTTGGCATTGGGGATCTTTTGGTGGAAATCATTGATGAAAATGGTAAATAATAAAGGACCCAAAATAGAGCCTTGGGGTACACTTGTTGGGGTGTGAAGGAAAGAGGAAGTGCAGTAGTTCCATTTTACAGCTTGTTCCCTGGCTGAGAGATAGCTGGAGAACCATTTGATAGACGAAGAGGAGAGATTAAGATGGGAGAGTTTAGAAAGTAGAAGCACATGAGAGACAGTGGCGAAAGCTTTAGATAAGTCGAGGAGGAGTGTAGAAACTATGTTCCCAGAGTCACAAGCAGAGTTAATGATTTCGAGGACAGAAAGAAGAGGAGTGGTGGTGCTATGTCCTGGTATAAACCCGTGTTGGGTAGGAGTTAGGAGTTGGTTGTCCAATAGGTAGGGTAATAGTTGGAGGTGAATACATTTTTCGAGTATCTTAGAGATAGGGGATAGGATAGCAATAGGGCAAAAGTTAGAGATTGAACAGTTTGTACCTCCTTTATGGAGGGGGATGATGAAGGCTTTTTTCCAGAGGTATCATACATAGGACTCCTGAATGGAGCGATTGATTAGGATGCTGACTGGAAGGGCTATGCCATCAGCAGCATGTTGGAGAAAGTTAGATGGTATGTCATCGGGGGCATTAGAGCAAGGTTTTAACTTTTGTAGGAGCTTTTTTATAGTGTGGATAGGAATGGATTTGAGAGTAAAAGGGGAGGACTTTGGGTTCATGGATGTTAAGTTTTTGTTATCAGTTAAGTTGGGGGCGGTGTTGTTAGGGAAAGAAGAGGTGAGTTTGCCTATGGAGTCAATGAAAAAGGAGTTAAATTGGGTAGCTAGGTGGAGGTCTGGTGTGTCTGGGTCAGGGCAAGGGTTCTCTTTTTTGCCTGGGGATAATATTGATGAAATACTATTCCAAAATTTTCTGGGGTTGGCTTTATGATTATTTTGAAGTTTAAGGTAGTAGGATTTGCGGTCAGTGGCTATTTGTTTTTTTACTTGATTTCGCAGTTGATTGTATTCGGCAAGAAAGTTGAGAGTTTTCCATTTTTGGTAGTATTTCCAGATTTTATCTCTGTGATGCATAAGTAGTTTTGTGTCTTTAGTTGGCCAGGGGGCTGTTTTGGATCTGAGTCTTTTGGCTCTACTGGGGGCAAAGTGATTAAGTATATCAGTGAAAATTCTATTGAAATGTGAGACTGTGGCATCTAAAGGGAGGGACTTTAGAGGGCCCCAGTCTATCTGTTTTAAGGTATTAGAGAAAATTAGGGGGTTGAACTTTTGCATGTTGCAGGTGGTAATGTGTCCATGTTGAGAGAGGATGGTGGAGGGGGAATGGCATATGTAGGCAGGAAGATGGTCACTAAGGGAGTCTGCGAGAGTACCACTATCAGAAACTCAGTTTGGGTGGAAGACTAGTATCCAGTCAATGATGCTACCTGTGGTGTAATCTTTATTTGGTCTAGTAGGGGTTTGATTAGCTGTGTGAACTGATATAGGTTGATGCTTTGAGAAGGGGTAGATGAGTCAATGGAAGACCAGTTTCTGTTGACATCGCCTAGGATTATAGTCTCACTATTTATGTTGGAAGTAAACCAGGCAAAAATATCTTCCAGTATAGGGATATTGTTACCAGGAGGAATGTACAGGGAGGCAATGCATAAAGTTTTATTCTTATTTACTTTGAGAAGGGTGAGGGTTAGCTCGGCGGTGTCAAATGAGGTATGAGCTTGGTATAGGGTGTTACTGTTAAGGAGGAGGAGAAGAGTAAGGCTACTCCTCCACCTTTCTTTTAAGGTCTGTCACTTCTTATAAGTTTATAGTTAGGGGGCATCATTTTGGTACCTTTTATGTGTGGTTTTAGCCAGGTTTCTGTGATAGAGACAATGTCATTGAGAGATCCAGGCGTGAAAGGAAGGTATTTTATTACAAAGGCTCCTGGCATTAAGTGTGGCAAGGAGAAGAGATTTGTAGTGCAGGTGAGAGCTATGTGAATGTGGTTTAGAAGTGGAGTTGTATGAAGGCCCTGTCTTAGGGTGTATGTCTCCAGAACAGAGGAAGAGAGTGATGAATTTTGAGTAGAATATGGATAGATATCTATTTTCTAATGTGTCATAGGTGTAGATATTGGAACCTAATGAGGTGAGTTTGGTGGGTATGGGAAGTGGTTTACTAGGGGTAAGGAAGCGCGTCCTTTGAAATAGAAAAGATTCATTATGTTTGTAGAAGTGGGGGGGGCTTGGGTTGTAAAGGGAAAGTCTTTTTTAATGTAAATCGCAGTTGTATGAAAGGGAGGGGAGTGCTGAAACTGTGGGAGACTAATAAGGTAGAGTAAGCAGAAGAGGATTAGGCTTAGAAATAAGGGTATTAGAGCATAGGCAGATTTTGTTTGCATGGTGGGAGACAGAGTATGAGTTAAGTGAGAAGGATGTGTAGGAAGAGAGATGGTTAATAAGTTTGAGAGGAGAGGATTAGAATGAAATGTGTGAGGGTGTATTCACAGGGATATAAAAGGTTGGACTGGAGGGGGGAAAAGGCTGTTGTAGTAGTGAGTGGATAAGGAGTAAATGGGGGACAATATTCAGAGGGTTTGGCTACTGGCTATCCTGATGGGGTGCGTGCACTAACCACCTAGTAGGGATAAGGTACAGTCAGTTATTCAGTAATTATTGAGGCAAGCAAGTTACATAAAAGCATACACCATCCCTTGCCGTCTAATCCAAATCAAACACCCACTGGAAAAAATACAATGTCCGTTGATCTCACAAAGTACGAACATTTGAAAAAACAGGGAATGTCAAACATCCCATTCATTAGAACATTAATTAGGCCAGTCCTAGATACAAAAATGTCCTAGGTAGTAAACTCACACAGGAATCCTAAACCTTTTTCTCTAGTAGTTTGCTTACTTTGATCCTAGGGCCTCACATTCGAATTTCCATTCCAAATATCTTTCTTTCTAAAGCTGGAACCTGAAAGGAGGTCTATAGGTCACATTTGTCCAAACATAAAGGAACTGTGGACAACCTAGAACTTTTTTCAGACTGCATCTCCGTTTTCAATGTCAAGAATAAATGGTGACTGCAATTATATAAGTTGAAGAGATGAAAATTAATAAGAAATGGTTACATTTGCTTATTATACACTATACACTTAGCAATATATTCTCCATACCAAAAATGCACACCAATGCCATCAAACACAATAACATGAATGATATTAATGGCATATAAAGTTAAAATGTCCAAGTAACATAACTTAAGATCAATAACTTTTAATCCCACTTTCTTTGTGGATATATTTTTGTGTGAGCTACATTTGTGGATTGTATAGTTCCAGTTAAGGTTCATTATTGTTTTATTGATTTGTCTAAATGTTGAATTTGGGAAGGAAGATATTATGCTGTTGAAAAAAATATCCTAGGGAGTATATTTATTTTAATAAGTGAAATTCTGGTCTACATGTTGGAGTTTAAATATGACTATCTACTATTGGCAACATCTTTTGAATTCACACTGAATGTATGCCTTTTCTGAAGCCCCTGTCCTTTAGTCAGTACTCCTCAGTATCAGCAGCCTCTGCTAAATATTCTCAGCTTTTTGACTTCAGCCCAATATCTACATTCACCATTAAAAAAAAAATCCTACATAAGTTAAAAACATCCACCATAGCTGCTGACCAATTATTGTCAGAGTACTTAAAAATGACTAAAGATGTGCTTGCTTTGCCTGTCTTTGTATTGATAAATATATCTATATTTGAAAAATACATTACTTAAAAAAAATCCTTTATTATACTTTTACACCAAGATGGCACATCTACAGAGTTTAATAACTACAGGTCCATTGCAATCTTTTCCCCCTGTCAAAAATACTTGAAAATTGTATTCATGTTCAGCTTCTGCATCACCTAAATTCAAATAATCTGCTCTCAGAAACACAACATGGTTTCAGACCCCATCACAGCACAATCACCGCCCTTCCTCCTTCACATCACCAATACTACACACTAGAATAGGAACAATGGTAACATAGTGTTAACTGTGTTCTCAGATTTATCCAAAGTTTCAACACTGTATCGCACCAAAACTTACCCAGTGAGCTCTCATCTATAGGTATCTCAATCCTCCCTTAAATGGTTCCTTAGTTATCTGTCTGGAAGGCAACAAGCAGTCAAATGGCAACAGGACCTCTCTATCTCTCTTCCAGTTACCATAAGTGTCCCTTGGGGCTTTATACTAGCACGCTTTCTCTTTAGCATTTTTATAAATAAGCTTCACACTGCCATAGACCAAGCAGATATAATACAATACACAGATGATTCAATTTTAATATGTACAAACTCACTATATCCAGACTCAGAGAAATCAATCACATTTTTTCTCTTCAATTCACTCAAATTTCTTTCTCTTCAATCGAAACCTGCCTGAAAAATTCAAACCTACTCCTTAATCCCAGTAAAACAAAACTGATGCCCTTCACCCCAAAACATTATCTCAATCAAAAATTATCTTTCTTGGTTACATATGCAAATAATACTAAAATCGAGGTAGTTCCACATATTAAATTACTGTGCATTGTAGCAGATGACAATCCCAAATTTGATTAACATATTCTTCAAACAATTATAAACACCTACCAGAAACATGGATCTTTTTACAGGCCAAAACAGTACCTTAGTCAAAGTCAAAACACAAAGTAAACTTTATGGTCATTCAGAATCACACAACTGCAAAAACTGCAAGAAATTCCACATCTCTGGACTCAGATGTGTAGATATCACATAGACTTAATACAACAAGACATTAATCATAAATAACCACTTACGGTATACCATAATGTTCTAGCTCGATAATCCTAATATTGCACATAAATATACTTTGCCATGCATTATACAGTGATCTCTTTGTTTGCTTGAGTATTGCACAGTACTGAGGTAAGACATTGCATTAAAGACTTACATTGAGTATTGCCCAGAATGAGACATTCATGAGTATTGCACTGACGACTGAGTTACAGACTACAATTAGATACTGCACTATAATGAGACATTTCTCTGGCCTTACTACTGTCCCTGATGACCAGTGAATTGGCTTGACTTAACTGATATTGCACTAATACTGGATTGAGACAAGCAGTCAAGTTATTGCACAATTTGAGATGGTCTTCCACACTGAAGTAATGGCCCAGATGGCCAGTATGTAGCGTGATTGTTACAAGAGATCAACAGTTTGATGGCCTGTGGAAAGAAGCTGTTTCTGAATCTCATAGTTCTGCATCTTATGCTACGGTAGTGCTTGCCAGATGACAGGTATGCGAACAGTCTGTGAGCAGGGTGGATTCAGTCCTTAATTATTCCTTTGGCCCCGCCTAGGCGTCTGGACATGTGCAGGTCCTGGATAGTTGGTAGGGTGATCTTGGTGATCTTCTTGGCTGCCTTCACCACTCTCTGGAGAGCCTTGCACTCAGAGATAGAGCAGCTTATGTACCATACTGTGAGGTTGCTTGTCAGGATCCTTTCTAATGTACCCCTATAGAAGGTTGTGAGAACTATTGATGGTATGTTTGCTCTCCTCAACCTTCTCAAAAAGTAAAGACTCTGATGTGCCTTCCTGACAATGGCATTTGTATTGGTAGACCAGAACAGGTCCTCAATGTGCACACCCAGAAACTTTGCGCTACTCACTCTCTCTGCTGTTTCACTGTTGATGATAAGAGGAGAATGTTAATTTTGTTTTTTCCTGTAGTCAACAATTATTTCTTTAGAGCTAAGTTGTTACTATCACACCAGGTAATCAGTTGTGCTATCTCAGCCCTGTACACTGCCCCATCATTGCTGCTGATGAGGCCCACCACTGTTGTATCATCAGCAAACCTGATGGTGTGGTTAGTGTTGTACCTCACTGTGCAGTCATGTGTTAGTAGGGTGAATAGCAAGGGACTCAGTACACAGCCTTCAGGAACTCCAGGATTCAGAGTGATGCTATCTGAGGAGTTATTTCCTCTGTACAGTTTCTGAGATCCGTCTGTGAGAAAGTCCAGAATCAAATTACAAAATAGTGTGTTGATGACTAGTTGAAGCAGCTTCCTTACCAGTTGTATAAGGATGACTGCATTAAAAGAAGAGCTCAGTTCAATGAATAGTAACCTCACATAGCTGTTTTTACTTTCAAGATGGTCCTGTGATAAGTGAAGTACCAGTGCTATGGCAGTCGTGGTGGAGCGGTCTGCTCAGTAAGGAAACTGCAGTGGGTCAAGATCTGCATGTAGCATTGATGTTATTGCATCTTTGACCAGCTTCTCAAAGCTTTCCATCACAATGGAAATTAGGGCTACAGGGCAATAGTCACTGAGGCATGATGGTGGTGACTTATTTGATAGTGGTACTGTTGTGTTTTTGAATCATTTGGGAACTATTTTCTGACTCAGAGAGATATTAAAGATATCCATGAGGACATCTGTTAATTCAATTGCACAGTCTCTGAGTACTCCCCCAAGGATATTGTCAGGCCTAGCTGCTTTTCATGGATTAGCCTTGCGCAATATCCTTTGGACATCAACTGGATAGAGGGTGAATGCCAATTCCTTTTGACTGGTGGACATTTTTGTTGCTGTTGTTTTGTTCCCTTTCAGTCTGCTGAAGTAGACATTGAGAATGTTAAGGAATCCCTTATTGTCCTCAAAATGTGAAGATAAGGGCTTGTAGTCTGTTATCTGCTGGATACCTTGCCATAGGTACCTGTAGTCTTTTTGATCAGAGAGGTAGCTCTAGATCTTCCTACCATAGGGACATTTTGCTTCTCTCACTCCTTTGCTCAAATTTGCTGTGGCTGTTCTGAGTGCATCCTTGTCATCAAACTTAAAGGCTGCACTCCTTGCTTTCAGAAGTTCATACAACTTGCTAGTCAACCAGGGTTTCTGGTTGGCAAGTGTGATGATGTTTTTGGTGACTGTTACATCATCCACACATTTTGAGATGTAGCCCATCACTGCCCAGTGTACGCCTCTAGGTTAGGGTCAATTTTAAATCAGCGAATGATTAAAAAGTGAACGCTGATTTATCTACCCCATGTAAGTGAAGGCTTACCGAATACTCGGAACAGCGATTTTTTTTCCCAGAGAAAAAAATCGCTGTTCCACAAAATAAATAAATAAAAATAAAAACTTCAAAAATTACATAAAGTGGAGGGCTTCATCGCCCACACTGGCCGATGGGGGGGCTGTGCCCCCCACACCCCCCTACTAAAATAT